>NC_064626.1:481031307-481133807 GCF_023864275.1 Schistocerca cancellata | reverse complement strand
GCAAAATATCTGCCTATGACAGAGTTACTCTCTCAGTGCCTGAAATTTTCAAGGGCCAGAAAGGAACTGAAGCCAGGATATGGGAGAACAGAACTTCCAGTGAATAAAAATGAGGTTTTCCAGTGTCTCTTTGCCGGATCCAGAGAGTCCTCAGTCATTAGTTTCATAAATATCACCATGCCATATTTCAATAGGTGCAGACCTCGTGATAGTCAACTCTGAATGGCAGCTTCTTTCCACTAAAATGACTGATAGGCATTACGGAGTGATCAAGATATCTGAAAATTGTAATTAGTAGGTTTATCAAAGCAGAAGCTTTGTATTCATGATATAATGAAGTTCTCACATTTAAAATTAATGTGACTAACTTCTTCCTCATGGGTTTAAATAAATTTCTGATCATTAACTTTGTAACAGTCGTATTTCCTCTAGCATTTCAAGTAAAATTACACTTGTCACAAAGTAGCCCCATCCACAAGGACAAGATAAATTTATATGTGATATTACAGATAGTGATTTGAGCAATATATGCACAAATGTGGAACAACAGTTACTTTAGCAATGGACTCACTACAGTGACAATGATTAAATTCTGTCAAGATTAATCCTATTTTACATTACTCCTGAAACAATGTTACTTACAAGTTACTAAGTGCTATTGTTTTGTGCAGTAATATTCAGAAATCTATTTATATTTTAACAAATTCATTTGAGTTTGTTCCAGTCACTTAGTAATTAACTCACTCTCCTTGTTTCTAGTTCTGCAGATGCATATTATATAACAACTTTGGAACATCCATGTTAAAAAATTTTGTTTTTATGGTCTTACAGCAAAATATTTTTATGTACATTTCCTACTGTTCACAGCTATGATTAATAAATGTGTTGCATATTTCTGATTGATCACTAATATTCTCATTTTTTTACTGCAGAGGTATAGCATGAGCTCTACCATGTTTATAGACTGACCGATGACATTTTTGATAACACTTTTTTATCTCTAGTGAAACTCTGAAATTGTACTGTGATACTACTTCTAATAATTATTATGTAACTTAACACATAGTGGAGATGCTGAGTCACAGATAGGCACAACAAAAATTCCTTCCTGGATTTTCCATTGTTTGATATTATATAACTTAATTTCCTTCCACAAGATGCTGTTTGTTATCAAACAAGCTGCTTATCAAAATATTATATTTCTACTTGTGATATAATTGGAAAGAGCTTTCAAAGAAAATGGTGAAGATTAATAGAAAAGTACTATATTTGTAAAGTATCTCTTTTAACTTTGTAAGTATCAGTGCTGCAAGTGGACCCATAACTCTAGACCTTTTTTTTCTCTCCAGAAACATTACTCTTATTTGATTTCTATGTTGTTGTTGTTGTGGTCTTCAGTCCTGAGACTGGTTTGATGCAGTTGATTTCTATAATCTAAGTATTTTTTCCCCAATTATCTGACAAACCATTAAGGCTACCCATTTTCATCAAAGTGTGCCCCTCGCAACTGAGGAACAATGTATAAAGATATAATCTTTAACTGGTACTGTTTTCTTATATTCTGGTTAGAGTGTTATTCTGGCTAGATCTGGTGGTGCATAGATTGGTGCGTAAGTTCATAGCATTTTTGTTTTGCATGTTGGTATTCTGGTTGCTATGTGTTATTAATTATCATTTTTTGTTTGTAGTTCACTGTTGCTGTTTGAGTTTGCATATTGTCATTTGGAGATAGTGAGTGGAGCCGTGGACACTAGAAAAATGGAGTGGCAAGTGGAGAAATTGGAAAATTTCCAACATATTCTTCTGTTTGAGTTCAGTAGGGAGGTGACAGCAGCGGAGGCAGCCAGAAAAATTTGCACCGTTGGACAGAGCGCAGCAAGAAAATCGGTTTTTCATTTGAAGAAGGATTATTTTGACATTAGTGACTCTCCACCTTCAGGAAGACCTTCAGGGTTTGATGAAGATCATTTAAATGCTTTAATCCACAATGATCAAAATCGGTGTACTTGAGAACTGGTGAATATAATTAACTGTGATATGCAATGGATAAGGTTCAAAAATCGGTATGTGGGTACAGCATGCTCTAAGACAAAACCACAAAAATCTCAGGAGGTGGCCATATGTGCATCTCTGCTTGCTTGTCATCAATTGGCTCAAGAACAACACTTACCATTCCTATCCCGTAACATTACTGGTGATTATAAATGGTTTATTTATGCTAATGTAAGACAAAGAAAGGAATGGGAGAAGCTCAAACAAAGCTGCAAATCCCCATGCAAAGAACTGCACACATCCACAAAAGCTCTGCATCTAGTGGGACAGCAGTGGTGTGGTATACTACGAACTGCTTCTCTAAAGTGTAACCATCACTGCTGACATTTGTTGTCAACAGCTGAGATGTCTTGCAGATGGAATCAAAGAACAACAACCAGGAAGACTGCGTGAAGTGATGCTACTCCATGGTAATGCCAGCCCACTTTCTGCTAGACTGACACAAAACACTATACAAGAGCTGGGTTGTGAAAGCACATCCAAAATTAACTTCTCCTGCAGAATTCAAAAGTATGAGACATGCTTAATGTTAGATAAACAACAACAGAAATTCCTGGACAGAAAAATATATATTACAATGGAAAGGCAACCACTTACCTTTATAGGACTGGTTCACTGCTCACAGAAACATGTAATAGAAAACAGTTAACACTAGCTTCAAAGCTCTTGCTCTTTTTGTAGTAAGAGTACACATATTCACAAATACAGACACCAAGATATACACACTCGTGATAGCAACGAGACTCGTCATTACTGCAAGCAAATAAGTTTGGATGTCTGTGTGGTTGCATGTCTAAATGTGTGTAATATTACTAGAAAAACAGCAAGAGCTCAAAAGCTAGCGTTAACTATTTTCTATTATGCTCTTCTGTGTACAACACACCAATCTTCTATAGGTAAATGGTTGCCTTTGTCTTATTTTACATAGTAATGTAAAATATGTGACAAAATGACATACTTGTGGTATAGATCATGTTGCAGTGTAGCACTATACTTGGGTATGGGAGTTGAATGTGTTAGAACTCTAAGCCTGACAATGCTTTGAACTATGTCTTCAGTTTGTTGCCTCTTTCCTGTGCATTGAGTAGTGCTATGAAGGCAAGTTCTTTCCTCCACAGTGGTGTCAATGTGGGATAGTACATCTGCCAGGTCCATTCCGCTCACCATCAACATGTTGAATGTATGTAGTGAACTGCACAGAGAAATCTAGATGGTGCAGCTGGTTTGGGCATGCTTTTCCTGATTTCTGATGGAAGGTGAACACAACTGGCTTATGGTCTTTAATGGTGAAGTGCCTACCTCCACACATATGCCTAAGCTTTCTGATTGAAGGGTAGTTCACATAGCACTCGTGGCTGTAAGCTGGCCAATTTTTTTGTGTTCATGATAATTTTTTTACTGAATGTAAATGTTGTGCACATTACAATATGACTCCAGTGGCAGTTCATGATGCATCCATCATAAAAGACAGGCGTATCAGGAAGAGGGTGAGCTAATACAACAGCCTCTACAAACCCAGCCTTTACTCTGGAGAAGGATGGTTTCTTTAAATCAGTCAACTGCAGTGAGTCTCCAGGTTTATTTGAACATATTAGGAATTTGTTGAAATTTATTGCCAACAATGCTTGATTGTGCATAAAATGTTCATACAGAATTGCCAATCCCAAGAAATGGTACCTTAAAAAAAGATGAAGAGAACCTGTGATCTTTGAATGGAAAATCATAAGAAAGATCTTTGGATCAATCCACGAAGAGAACACAATGAGATGTAGGAAGAACCAGGAACTGCACGACATAATGAAGCAACTGGACCTCATGCAGAAAAAGAAAATGGAGAGAATAAGCCTGACATGGCACATTGGCAGAGGACCAGAAATGTGGCATGCTAAAGCTGTGCTTATGGGAAAACCTGATAGAACTCATCCAATAGGAAGACTGAAGAAGCAGTGGGAGGATGAACTGCATATATGTACTATCAGCAGTTGGGTGTCCATGAGAAATGAATCCAAAGTGCACAAGATCACCATCTATGGAGGAACAAAGTAAGGTCGGCACATCTTCAGGGCCTGTGATCACCGATACGTATGTATGTAGTATGCATGCAAGAAATGGAGTAATTCATCTACTGTTGCGGCAATCAGAACTGAGAAAAAGCTTCCACTCAGTCTTGAGGTGGATGGATTTCATCCAAGTTTTTACTTCCATTGTCCCAAAGACACATTTTGATGGGATAATTACTAAGCCATGTTCTCACAGTGTAATGGACAGTTCCTATAGGTGGGCTGGATACCCTGGCACACTGGACGTAATTAGAAACAAGTCATTAATGGAGAACTAACAGAACTCGGCCTCTAGTCATCTCATCTATGAATCATGGAAAGCCAGTCCATGAAGCATTGGAAAGCCTGAGCAGTACTGTACAGTACAAATGCCATTTGAAGAAATTTGTACAGTCTAAATGGGAGTGCAAACAGTGGTTTTGAGTATATCATCTGTTGCAATACATATGCAATAGAAAGAACAGATGAGGTTGACTGTACAGTACCAATGCCATTTGCAGAAATTTGTACAGTCTAAATGGGAGTGCAAACAGTGGTTTTGAGTATATCATCTGTTGCAATACATATACAATAGAAAGAACAGATGAGGTTGATTAGGGAGAAAATTGACTTGCTCTGAATATGTACAGCAAAATTTAAATAGGTCGCACAGGTTAATGGTCAAGTATCATATTGGCGTTGAGCCCATTGCTCTTCTTAGATGTAATATGGAGTGGTGAGGCCCAGCTACCTAAAGGGGGACTGATTCCAGGTATTAACATAAAAGAGAGCCCTTTGGGGACAGACAATGAGGTAGGGCATGAACTGGTGGTTCTGGCATGGCGACAATGTGATGTTCTGTTGAGAGTTTTACCAGTGTTGGAGTAGACAATGGACAACTGACTTCAGGAAGTTGACAAAGCAAGTCATCATATGATTAATCAATAGTGATCACTTTGTTTTCAGCATGGTTGGCAGGGTGCAGGAGTCTGTGAGTAAACAACTGTGTTACAGAGTTAAGCAGGAGTATGTGGCGAAGATATGGGAAGAGGCTGCAAGCTGTGAAGAAATCTGCTTCAGCAGGTTGGTTGATGCTGTCAAGATGCAGCTCCAAATTTTCTGTGATACCAGCAGATATTCTCCTTTGTGGGCAAATGCTTGTTTCTACTGAAAGAGTGTCATTGTTGTGACATGCACGTGGAGTGCTGTATTTGTGGGACTTGGCTTGTTTAGATAGATCATCTACTTTCATTTGCAGAGCTCTATATTTAGGCTTTCTAGCATTCAGTTCTAAATGCTGACTGTATTCTCTCCAAATAAACAAGGTATTTTAACTTTAGCCAGAACTTGCATACTATTAAAAATAGAACACATTACCACAAATACTTAATGCATGATTTTTACTAGGTTTCTGCAATGCCCTGTATTTCAGAATCATAATGGTAACTTATTACTTCGTAATGTAAAAAGTGATTTTCTGCAAACACATGGTAAGTGAAACCCAAGACTACAAATAAAGATTGTTAATTTTTTAGTCAACATCATACTGTTTCTAGATAATGTTTTATTTATCGACGATAATAACGTAGGCCGAAGCGGTGAATTAAAATTTGTACCAACACTCAAATTCGAACCCAGGTCTCTTGCTTACTATGCAGCAGCAGTGGACCGAGACATGAGTTGTAATTTGCATCAGGGTGGGAGATGTAATCTGTGCAGCAGTGTTAGCCACAGTAGTGTAAAGGGTATCACATCTGCCTAGTAAGCAGAAGACCCAGGTTCAAATCTCGGTGTTTCTACAAATTTTAATCCATTGCTTTGGTCTACATTACTATCATAGATGAAAATGAGAATCAATATGTCTCAGGAACATCAACTATATATGATTAATAGTTTTATTTATCAAAATACAACCAATTTTGTCTGTTCGCAACAAATGTAGGGAAAAATGCCTTGTGCAGTGGAGGCTCAGTTGGGACACCCAGATTTGACTTGCACTATAACCTTTTCATTTCTTACAATCTAGTTGAAGAGTTGCCTCTCATCTTCAAGACTTCTAACCTACACATTTAGCTCTTTTGTGAGCCCCATGCATTTGTATGTTCCTCATTATTAGGATGTCAAAGAAGGCATGTTGTTTATTTTCCACTCTATTCTGTAACCTGTATCCTAGAGTGGATGTTTAGTTGTCTGAATAACATACTGTTGGTCAACAGGCTGCTGAATCGTGTCCTCTTTCAAGAAAAAAATTAACTATATTTAACTAAATTCCCACGATAAAACTTTTTTGTTGTTAGTAGGTTTAATATGAAATAGATAATTACCAGAAAGTGGCATAACAAGACTGTCAATATTCTGAAGGAGTACATTAGTGATGACTTGCATCAAGTCTTTTATAAATAATAGAACTATATTACAACTCATCACACTATCAAAAAGATAACTAAAGGTGCTTCAAAGCAGTTTATAAAAGCTTAATACCTGTCTCATTTATGTAGTGTTTGACCTTACTGGCATACCCTGCTTCTATATATTAGGTAATTCATAAAGCTTTAGTGCCTTGGCCTGAGTTGGAAAAAAAATATTCTGCGCGGCTTTAGGAGGGGGGGAGAGACAGGGAGTGAGCACTGCTGTGAAACTTCCTGACAGTTTAAAGTGGTGTGCCAATCTGAGACTCAGAGCACTGCCTGGGAAAGGCAAAGATAAAAAATCAAGTGTGGTACACCAGTATGAGTCATGGATCTGTCTTTACAGTTTTATTCATCAGTATGTCTTGTAATACTTCATTTCTAAACCGGCTGTGACAGAGAAGCTGCCACCCTCTCTTTTGAAAGTTAAAGCACAAATATCAAAATTAATCAGCCAATGAAATATATTAATTGTGAACTGCCAGAGCAGCTAGTCAACTCACTAGAAAGACTTTGGCTTTTAAAAAGGGCACCAACTTTGGCCATTAGGAAGATGAATATTGTACAGTCCCATAAATATGGCACCAATTGCCTCAAACATGAAACCCCTCCACTGCCTTTGGCACTATACAGCCACATTTTGCCACCTGTGGGAGATGCCTGCCATTGGCCTGGGCTGGTTAGAGTTGGGAGTTGTTCTTTCAGGTCACCCCCAACTTTTATTGGTATCTGGAGCTTGGAGGGGGCTGGCTCAGCAGAAACCCTTGAAAGGAAAGTATATAAATCTGCCAGCATGCCATTCTTCTCTCCCAGCTTTTTGCAATCCTTAACTGAGCAATGTGGCTGTCCATGATCTCTATCCACTGCTGCCAATGCATTGACATGAGACCTGCCTCCATGAAGTGAGCTATCCCACCATTAATCTCCCTTGCAATACATGTGCATGTGTTAGTGCATACATGCTTTCTCATTTACACTGTTTCATTTAATTTTGGAGTGTCCCCTGTCCACAGCTAGGTGATAACTTAAAATACCCAACATGGTTTCGGTTGCCCAACAATTTACTCTTTGCTAAAGTCCATAATAAACTTCTGGTACTTGGTTTTCAATGACAAATATATCTTATTTTGTGTAATGGTGGTAGGGATGAGTTACTTAATCCCTTACATGACATGAATATCTGCAAGTAGGAAAAGAAATCTACGTTGCCCGTGTGAGGCATAAATTATTCAGCCAGATCAGTTTCATGTAATTAATTTCACTTACACAACAAAATGTTCACCAGAAGCAGCATCTAATCAACACTTTCACCCCCCATAATACAGCAATGTTGGTGACCATGACAGTACCACCCCTCTCTCCAAATTTCACAAAAGCTCTTATGCATACCTTAATCGACTAACACTTCTGGAAGAAAGGTTTGGCTAAGCAAATTTCTGTATGATTCTTTTTGCCCCCCCCCCCCCTCCTCCTTCCATGGGTGTTAGTTAAGAAAGGTATGCAGAAGAGCTTTGAGAAGTTTTGAAGTTATGAGAGTTACTGAATGAATTGAAGTTGTGAAGATACATCACATTCCTCTGCAGATAGCTTACTCTGTAACGGCATTCACTGCAGAAGTTGAGGGTCCTGGTTCAAGTTTCAGTTCAGCATACATTTTTAATATACCATTTGTAACAGGAAGTACTTTAGCTTACTTCAATTAACACTAGTTCCATTACTATACGAGGTGTAAAATTCGTAGGAGTGGCTATACTATCCAAATTTTAATGTGAAGAAAAATGCGTGCTTACCAGTCACCCAAGCAGAAGTAAAAGAAACTGGGCTTGCATACACTTGAATTAAAAACTGATTGAATTTTTATTATGCAGAACATGTTTTTGTAGGTTATGTCATGAAGATAAAGGGTGAGAGAAGAAATAGGGAGAGAAAGAACTGTACACGTACTGAGGGCAGGAAAATACTCCACCCACTGAATCGAGAGAAAGAGAAGGGGCATAGGAAGGGGGGGAGGGATGGGGGGGGAGGGGGGCGGGAGAAAGAGAGAGAGAGAGAGAGAGAGAGAGAGAAGGTGCAAGAAAGGCTACAATGCAATACCTCCAACATTAGTACTGAAGTGTAATTAATAACCAGGTAAAAAACATAGGTTACAAATGGAAACAAAAAGCAGACAAATGGCGGAAAAAGATGGAAAAGAGAGTATACGACGAGAAAAGAAAGAAAAGAGGTAAATGTTTACTGACTGAAAGAAAGTAGCATGTAAATAGAAAATGACAGGAAAAAATGCTATGGAAGAGAGTAGAAAAAACAAAAGTGCAAGAAAAATTGAGCAAGGTGATAAATTGGTTACGAAACTTACCTTACATTTGAGAGAATTGGGAATAAAATTGCTGTCAACATCCAGATTTAGGTTTTACAAGGTTCTTTAAATCATTTAGTCAAACAAAGAGATCATTTCTTTAAAAAGAAAGTGGCTGGTTTTCCTTCTCAACATTGTCAGATCCAAGATTGTCATCTGATTCAGATTAAATCAGGGACAGGACATTACTATCATTTCTTTTTTAGGAGTGAGGAAGTGGAAGTACCTACAATGAAACCTGGAGGATTTTGGGAGCTGTGAGAGTGTTCGATAGTTACTGTAGCAACTACTTGCTGAGTTCAGAAGCATTCAAACTATTGATTTAAGTGGTGCGAGAAACACACACACAAGGTGCTGATGGGAATTGTAGAATTAATAGAAATAAAATGACATCAACCAGTACTGAATTTGCTCACTGAGCACAACCAACTTATGCTAGCAGACAACACTGTGTTTAGTGTATCTATGTCTATGAAAGCCAAAAGTGACATTGAATTAATGACCACTGAAATGATATATCCTCAAACTTGGAATTCCTTTTTCTATTTATGTGATAGATGCACTAAACAGTTGTGAGGCATGAGGATTTGGTATTGGCAGGTTGTACAATACAGACTTTTCAATAGTGACATTCATGTGACTAAGAACTTTGTGGGGTGACAATATTCAAGAGTGTCATAGGCCCTCACACACACTGCTTTTTAATGATTATGTGACTGGTAAAAAGTCACCCTGGTAGGTGAGGGAAGGGATTTTCAAGAAGTTTCAGTACATAACTGAAGGAAATTATACCTGTGGTCTAGCATCTCCTCATTACCAAATTATAGTACAGGATGGTCTAGTGCAATAATACTTCTTTCCTATTTTTAGTAGGGTGTCATTCAGATTGGATGTGGTATTAATGGCTCACGCAGTTATTTATTTGCACTTGTGTTCATTAAGACACAAAAACATTTAAGACTGTATGTCTATTCAGTCATTGTTTCAGCATCATAATGGATCAACCCCCTACATGACAAGCAGATTGTATAGTAACTGATCAGTAATGAGTGACATTTGTAAAATGAAGGACAACGGTGTATATACCTCCATGCAAGCCCTAACTTCTCTTCTCTCCATGGTCTTTATGGGAAATGAACATTGGCAACAGTAGAACTGTCCTATAGTCAGATTCACATGTCGGTTCTAAATTTTCTCAACAGTGTTCCTCGAGAAGGAAGGCCCTTTTCTCCAGGGATTCCCGTTTGAGTTCCTGAAGCATCTCTATAATACTTGTGTGTTGATCAAACCTACCAGTAACAAATCTAGCAGCTCACCCCTTAATTGTTTCAGTGCCTTCTTTTAAATCTGATCTGGTGGCCAAGCAGTAATCAATAATGTCAGACTTTTTTATGATGGAAACTTGAGTTTAGGCTTCAATTGCAAGCAAACAAATAGGCCTTCATGAAAGAGTTATACCAATATTTTTCTAGTTTTATTCTGCATTAGGCTATATGGAGCTTTGTGGTTTTAATGTTCAATACATTTTTTTTTTTTTTAATTTTAGATTGTAGTATGTATTGTTCGGTTTTGGGCGTCTTTGCTAGGAACTGTTCACTTTAAAACAATACAGCTTGAAATGTATTTGTTTGATAGTAATAAAATCTTAATATGCTATTGGCACATACAGTATATTGGTAGTGGAAATCTCAAGTTAAAGAACTTTTCAGTCACCCATAAAAAGGTTCTTATGATTTTTCTAAAGTAACTTTTTCTCAACCCACAATAAACATGTAACAGAAAGTGTGGGTTTATTTTGAAGGTCTCTTTTGTGGTTGTAAGAATTTACAACCACTATTACATTACAGTGTGAGGCGGATTTTATATAGAGAGTTGTTTAAAAATTCTGGCTGGGAGTATCACCTCTGCCTTAGAGAATTTTCTAAAACAGTCAACTCCAGGTGCAGTGACTTATTCTTTGGTGCTATCCAAGATATGATATAACCTTTCAGCTATGACATGCTCAATTGATCGACTATTGTATGGTATAGCACTTGATCTATAAAAACAACTAACCTGAGCCAAGTTAATTTGGTTGTGGTTCCTTCTTTATTTATGATGTGTAAAATTATGATGTATTTCCAAGCTGCAGATGGTGTCTTGAACCCTCTGCACCTGTATCCTCGGCATTGATTATAGTTGCCAAAACTGTTTTCTAAAGATTCAAGCACATTTTCTTGCCACCCATACATCATTGTACAATTCTGTCCACACCAGGTCTGTTCTGTAAATATCTTGTAGCCCTGTGTTTGTAGCTCTCATTATTCTAAAGAAGGTATTTTGGCATGCAGCAGCTGTCACCGCATTCATTAGCAGTGGTTTTCTGTTAAGTTTTTTGAAACATAATCTCAAGTTTTTAAACACCTACAGAAGAGCAGAGATTAAAATATTGGGAAAATCTGCCACATTTTCTATCAGTTTCAGGTGGAGGTTTTTAACTGATTAGGAATACCTTAACCATGAAAAATTATGAATAGTTCTTCAAACTGTGCATAAAGTAAAATGTTGAGCTGGATTTTCGGATGCCCTGGACAAAGACATTGTTTCTTTCTTGACCTGGGTGACATATTCCTTATTCTCTTTTGTCTTCATTGACAAAAATTATATTCCATGACAGCGTGCCACTTTCTGATACAAAGAAACACATTGTCACCAACTTTTACACCCTCACTTCGAGAGAAATAAGCAGGATTTTCTGCTATTGCAAGTTCATCTGCTGACAGCAGTGACCTCGAAGGTATCATTGTACAATGGAGACAATCGGATAATAAACACAGCATTCCAGATAATAACAATAGCATCCTGTTTCCCAACCGTCTGGAGGAAGTTGAGGGCACACGGCAATGCTGCACTCAATTTCACAGCTGTGTATGCTGCTAATCGCACACAACCACTCTTCTGTATTATTCTTTACCAAATCAATATCACCATACCTGCATGTTCTTATAATCACAAAAGAGACCTTCGAAACAAACCCTCACTTTCTGTTATATGTTAAATCCTGGGCTGAAAAAAGTTATTTTGGAAAAATCATAAGATCTTTTTTATGGGTGGCTGAAAAATTCTGAGACTTGAGATTTTCACTACCAGTATATGTGCCTAAAACATATTAAAATTTCATTAAGATTGAGCAAATATATTTCAAGGTATATAGTTTTACATTGAACAGTTCCTAGTGAATACCCCAAAGCCGGGCAACCCTTACTACAATCTATAATGAAAATATATATTTATCTAAATGATTAATGGAAAATCTCATATAGAGATGTGAAACAAATACTAACAAAGAGATAGAGGGGCTGGCCAGTACTTACCTCAGCTCAGTACAGCCGATAGATACACACAAAACAAAACCGAAAATTTATGTTCCTAGCTTTCGGAACAAATGTTCCTTCATCAGGGAGGAGAGAGGGGAAAGAAAGGGAAGAAGGGAAAGGAGATTCAGTTACTCACAACCCAGGTTATGAAGCAACAGGGAAAGGAAAATAGGGAGGGTAGCAAGGATGGAGGCATGGTTGTCAGAGGGAAGCCAAAGATATTCTACTGTAAGTACTGTGCCAGCTTCAAACCAAAGACGATGCATACAGAAGTAAAGAGGTATATAGTATAAAGATAAACACAACTATGCAGGATGAAAAGATGCGTGAATGGCTAAGAGGAAAGGGAAAGAGGAGAAGACTGAAGAGTAAATGGGAGTGAGGTTGTTTAACGTAGGTTCAGTCCAGGGGGATGGCGGGATGAAAGGATGTGTTGGAGTGCAAGTTCCCATCTCCGCAGTTCAGAGGGACTGGTGTTGGGTGGGAGAAGCCAAATGGCACATACAGTGTAGCAGGTTCCTAGGTCCCTAGAATTATGCTGCAGGGCATGCTCCGCTACTGGGTATTGGGCATCTCCTAGGCGGACAGTTCGTCTGTGTCCGTTCATGCGCTCAGCCAGTTTAGTTGTTGTCATGCCAATGTAAAAGGCTGTGCAGTGCAGGCATGTCAGTTGATAAATGACATGTGTAGTTTCACATGTGGCCCTGCCTTGAATTGTGTACGTTTTACCAGTAGCGGGGCTGGAGTAAGTGGTAGTGGGGGGATGCATGGGGCAGGTTTTGCAGCGGGGTCGGTTACAGGGGTAGGAACCGCTGGGTAGAGAAGGTAGTCTGGGAATATTGTAGGGTTTAACAAGGATGTTACGGAGGTTAGGGGGTCGACGAAAGGAAACTCTGGGTGGTGTGGGGAGAATTTTGTCAAGGGATGACCTCATTTCAGGGGTTGACTTGAGAAAATCATATCCCTGGCGGAGTAATTTGTTGATGTTTTCGAGGCCAGGATGATATTGGGTGACAAGGGGGATGCTTCTGTGTGGTCTGGGGGTAGGAACATTGTTGTTGGACGGGGAGGAATGTATTGCTCGAGAGATCTGTTTGTGGATAAGGTCTGCAGGATAGTTGCGGGAGAGGAAAGCACTGGTCAGGTTATTGGTGTAATTGTTGAGGGATTCGTCACTGGAGCAGATACGTTTGCCACGAATACCTAGGCTGTAGGGAAGGGAGCGTTTGATGTGGAATGGATGGCAGCTATCAAAGTGAAGGTACTGTTGTTTGTTTGTGGGTTTGATATGGACAGAGGTGTGGATGTGAGCTTCAACAAGATGAAGGTCAACATCCAGGAAGGTGGCTTGGGTTTTGGAGAAGGACCAGGTGAAATTCAGGTTCGAAAAGGAGTTGAGGTTATGGAGGAAATTAAGGAGTGTTTCTTCACCATGAGTCCAGACCACAAAGATGTCATCTATAAACCTATACCAGGCCAGGGGAAGCAGCTGTTGGGTCTTCAGGAAAGCCTCCTCCATGCGGCCCATGAAGAGGTTGGCATAGGACGGAGCCATCCTGGTTCCCATGGCCGTTCCCCTGATTTGTTTGTAGGTCTGGCCTTCAAAAGTGAAGTAATTATGGGTGAGGATGAAGTTGGTAAGTGTGATGAGGAACGAGGTTTTTGGAAGATCTTCGGGTGGGCGTTGGGAGAGGTAGTGCTCAAGGGCAGAGAGACCATGGGTATGTGGGATGTTTGTGTAAAGGGATGTAGCATCTATGGTGACAAGAAAGGTTTCAGGTGGGAGAGGAGTGGGAATGGATTCCCACATTACACCAATAACCTGACCAGTGCTTTCCTCTCCCGCAACTATCCTGCAGACCTTATCCACAAACAGATCTCTCGAGCAATACATTCCTCCCCGTCCAACAACAATGTTCCTACCCCCAGACCACACAGAAGCATCCCCCTTGTCACCCAATATCATCCTGGCCTCGAAAACATCAACAAATTACTCCGCCAGGGATATGATTTTCTCAAGTCAACCCCTGAAATGAGGTCATCCCTTGACAAAATTCTCCCCACACCACCCAGAGTTTCCTTTCGTCGACCCCCTAACCTCCGTAACATCCTTGTTAAACCCTACAATATTCCCAGACTACCTTCTCTACCCAGCGGTTCCTACCCCTGTAACCGACCCCGCTGCAAAACCTGCCCCATGCATCCCCCCACTACCACTTACTCCAGCCCCGCTACTGGTAAAACGTACACAATTCAAGGCAGGGCCACATGTGAAACTACACATGTCATTTATCAACTGACATGCCTGCACTGCACAGCCTTTTACATTGGCATGACAACAACTAAACTGGCTGAGCGCATGAACGGACACAGACGAACTGTCCGCCTAGGAGATGCCCAATACCCAGTAGCGGAGCATGCCCTGCAGCATAATTCTAGGGACCTAGGAACCTGCTACACTGTATGTGCCATTTGGCTTCTCCCACCCAACACCAGTCCCTCTGAACTGCGGAGATGGGAACTTGCACTCCAACACATCCTTTCATCCCGCCATCCCCCTGGACTGAACCTACGTTAAACAACCTCACTCCCATTTACTCTTCAGTCTTCTCCTCTTTCCCTTTCCTCTTAGCCATTCACGCATCTTTTCATCCTGCATAGTTGTGTTTATCTTTATACTATATACCTCTTTACTTCTGTATGCATCGTCTTTGGTTTGAAGCTGGCACAGTACTTACAGTAGAATATCTTTGGCTTCCCTCTGACAACCATGCCTCCATCCTTGCTACCCTCCCTATTTTCCTTTCCCTGTTGCTTCATAACCTGGGTTGTGAGTAACTGAATCTCCTTTCCCTTCTTCCCTTTCTTTCCCCTCTCTCCTCCCTGATATATATTTATCTAACAACCAAATCGCTCCATACAGCCTAGTGCAAAATAAAACAAGAAAAATATTAGTATAACTCATATTGTGAGAGGTCTATTGGTTTGCCTGTAATTACAGTCTAAACTTAAGTCTCATAATAAAGTTGTGAAAGGATACGAGGGTGGTTTGAAAAGTTCATGGAATCACAACGAGAGATCAGCGCTAGCACGAGTTGTTCACGTGATTTTCATTGGACTGTTGCGTGTAAACACAGGCCATGTCAGTGCTCTTGGAAGAAAGCTGAGGTGGTGACGTGGCTCTGTTGTTGTTCTCGTGTAGTGATTTGCGAAGGTGGAAAAAAATTGAGATTCCAGCAGTGATCAAGTACTTCATAAAGAAAAGTATGAAAACAAGGGACATTCATGCCAATTTCCAGAATACACTGGGGGACTCTGCTCCTTTACATTAAACTGTTGCCAAGTGGAAAAATGAATTTAAATTTGGTAGGGAGAGATTAGATGGTGACCCTTGCAGTGGTCGGCCAAGATGTGTCACTACTCCAGAAATCATTACAAAAGTTCACAAAATGGTCATGGAGGATCGTCAATTGAAAGTGCATGAAATTGCTCACACTTGCCAGATGTCATCTGAAAGGGTATATCACATTTTAACTGAAGAATTAGAAATTAAGAAATTATCTGTTAGATGGGTGCCGCGACTCTTGACGCTGGATCAAAAATGCACGAGATTCGACATATTGGAACAATGTTTGACCCATTTTAGGAGAAACGAACAAGATTTTTCGCACTGGTTTGTGACCACAGATGAAACTACTATACCCCAGAAACAAAACAACAGTCAGAGCAGTGGAAACATGCTGATTCTCCACCACCAAAGAAAGCAAAGACAATTCCTTCGACAGGAAAGGTCATGGCATCAGTGTTCTGGGATGCAAAGGGGATTCTGTTTGTAGATTATCTCCCCACTGGGCAAACAATTACTGGAGAATACTATGCTAACCTCCTGGTCAAATCGCAACAAAATATACACGAAAAAAGGCCATGTTTAGCAAAGAAGAAATTCATCATCCAAGACAATGCACGCCCGTACACATGTGCTGTTGCCATGGCAAAATTGCATGAACTAATGTATGAATTGCTGCCACACCCACCTTATTCACCTGATATGGCACCACCAGACTTCCATCTCTTCCCAAAACTGAACATTTTTCTTGGTGGATGAAGATTCACTTCAAACGAAGAATTGGTAGCCACAGTTGGCAACTATTTTGCAGGCCTGGAGAAAACTCATTTTCTAGATGAGATCAAGGCACTGGAACATCGTTGGACCAAGTGCATTAATTTACAAGGAGACTACATTGAAAAATAAAAAAGTGTCAGTGACGTAAGTACTCTTTTTCTATTCAATTCTGAGAACTTTTCAAACCACTCTCATAAAAAGGATGGCAGGTCTTTCAGACGCCAGAATGAGAGTGACCCATCCAAGTGACCTATCTTCTGTTTTACTCTTCCACTAATAACCCTTCTCTTTCCCTGAAGAAGGAACTACTAGTTCCAGGAGCTAAGATACTGTACGTACTCTCATACTTGTGTGTCAGTAGTACTGAAATTTCATCTCCAGAAGGCAATGTTGGCTTATAATTTTATAGTTGTCTCAAGTGAATTTCCCTTTTGACAAGATTAATTATGTCAAGTTCATGAACAGATCACACAACAAAGATGTCACTGTCAACCTAAACCAGACTAATGACTGTGACTCCTTAGGCCTGCCTGGTGCAATCTCTTGAAAGTCTCTTCAGGTTTGCTGCCAGATACTAAAATCAACTTGATTCAGTATTTCAGCGATCCAACTGTTCACCATCTTCAGGAGAACGCTGCTTCTGCTGCTGAGTCCCGCTGAGAACTGATGTTCAAGTTCAGAGGGACTCAGCAGCAGAAGTAGCATTCTCCTGAAGGTGGTGAACAGTTGGATTGCTGAAATATTTAATCAAGTTGATTTTAGTACCTGGTAGCAAACCCTAAGAGACTTTCCATACTAATGGCTGTCTCACCAGAAATGTAGAAAGCCTTCACCCTCTCTATACCTCTAGGCAACACGTTGCTAAGGGAGGAACCATTATACTGAAACCCTCTAATCTTCTGAGAGTTTTGTTCTTCGTGAGTTTACTACAATTATTAGTGAAAATTTAATAACAAGATAAAGAATGATTTCTTTGAATTGCCCATGGAAATTTTGTGCTTAGCACTGATCAGGCAATGTACATGGGGGACAGAGGTAAACAGTGATGCGACATCAATGGTAACCAATGGGATGTTCGGCTGGAGTAGAGAAGCTACTGATTTTAGGCAGTACTGAAACTAGCAAACCAAGCAGGTTCTTTCTGTTGAGGGAAGCCCCTCTGTGGTGCAACAGAATATCAACCTGCTCACAAAGCAGTTGTACTGAAACTTCTGCAGCTTTTGATTTTGGAAGGCTCTATTTAAGTTGATGAAAAAATTAAATTTTATTCAAAATTAACCACAAATTACCTGATACTGGTCGCTGATGCCTGCATTCCAACATATGAAACTTTCCAACATATGTTTTGCAGACAATTAATGTATATGCCACAATACCACCAAACGAGAAACATAAGATTGTGTCTGCTAAAACTTACACAGCGCCAATAATTCTATTACTTTACTCTCACTGAAACCAAACTAATGTTTAAAATTTAGGTTGCTGTCTTGCTCTGTTGCCACAAACTTTCAGACCAAATTAGATAACAAATCTCATCTCATCTATTCATCATCTGAAACATTTGAATTACTATAAAGAAGTGATTAGAAATTGTGTTTTGTGGTAATGCAGAGACAAAATGAATAGAATATAAGTACTTTTCTAGAGAGGCAAGAAAAGAAAATGGTATGAGAAGAATATAAATCAGAACTTTCATTGAAACTACTGCACCATTAACCATGTACTTACTTCCATGTTTCATTCATAACATCCAAAGGATTTGATGATCCAGTAACAAAGCATAAAATCTGGTGATATTGCTCCCAAGCTTGTTCTTTGCATGCAGTGCTACAATATTTCATCTGCAACAAATGGTCCAAAAATGAGTTTCACAAGTATTAAAAAACACCAAACAAACAGCTGATGTACTTTCCCAACAGTACTAAATACGCAAAGCTAACAATTAGTAAAAAGAGAAAACAGGTCATTACTCACATTTCACACGAACTGCTATGCTGATGGTCACACAGAGTAAGATTGTAGGAGGAGAACGATTACCTCAGAGCATGTGGGGCAGTGACAAGGTGGGAGGGAGGGGGGGGGGAGGGGTGGCACTCCAGGTACAGGCTTTTTACTCATTACAGAGTTCTCATGAACATTTCAGTAATAACTGTCTGCAATTCTGCTAGACAATAGATTCAATAAGTCTTTGCTGAGCTGTGCTGAAGTGTTATCAACCTGTTCTCTTTCACTTTCTTGTACAGCTACTGAGCTGCAGAAAGTGTCCAAGACCAGCACCCTGGCCCATGTATAACTAAGCCAGTTCACAGCAGAACATGGCAGCAGTGTATGTACCAATCATCTGTCCCCAATTCCCCTAAAAACACCTCCCCCCCCCCTCCTTCACTGCACAATGGAATCACAACAATAGTTTTTTTTATCTATGGACAAAGAAGGCTTGTGATAGTTGAGTAATTATACATTCAGATTTACACACCAGAGTTATTGTAGTGGGCTATTGAACACATCTATGCTATACTGTGAATGTGTACATCTATACTTAATCTATGGATTCAAATACATCAACTGTAAGAAGAAAATATTTTCTGCACAACAAAGAGGGGGGTTGGGAAATTCTAAGTCAAAGATGACCTGTTACAGAACTGAGACCTTCTTGATCTCCATGGGGTGCAACAAAGCAGTGAAGGAGCTATCAACTCTGCAGTCCAGTTATCATGGTTACACAGTAATTTGACAGACTTAAGAGACAAAGACTGCCCTGCTTCAGACTTATTCAATTGTTAAAATTTGATTCTACTGGCCAACTTGAGAGTGTTTAGCTTTCTGACATTCATCTAGTCATATACTGCCCCTGAACTACATGTCACTCAATCAACCTCGTACAGTCTTCAAAACACATTTTCTTCACGTCTAGTTTTTCCAGTCAACATTAAAAATAGAAAAAAATAATAGTATTTAATGAACCTTTTTGCATGATTAGATGTGCACTTTCATATGCAGTTGAATAACGGTTTTCTAAGGTTTATTTCCCATTTTTCCTCCCTGATGAGTATTAATGTATCACTTTTTTGCTCGATAGTATTTTTGCCACACAATATATAGGACAAATGTAGAAAAAAATCTTTAGATCTGACATAAGGGGGAGGAGGGGGGGGGGGGGGAGGAGGAGGTTGAGGGAACTTGGACCAATGTAGATAGGAAAAATGTAAAACTTAGCTATTCAAAGAAAATGAAATCAGAGCATCAGTGGAGAACATACATAATTCCTCCCCTCAAGCTTTCACATGTTAAAACACTTCTGCTCTATTTCATCTTCACCAGCTTGCCTATTCAACATTTCTCTCTTGTACCCTATCTGCACCAGTTGCCCACATCAGTACCTGTCTTCCATAATATTCTATCAGCCTTGATGAGAGAACAGGGGAATAAAAAACTAAACCATTTCATATGTTCAACAATTTATACTCACTATTCATGCTGATAGTGGCACAGAGTAAATGGGGTAGGAAGGGGAAAAATCACAGAGCACATCCAGTTGCGATGGGGGTGATGCAAGAGGGGGCTCTCTGGGTATAAGCTTTATTAATCAATATTTATCCTGTTCTGGCTCTCTAATTCATAGAGCAAATTTTGTTCTTTATATCTGCTGTCTTCTAAATATTTCTGAAGAATTTACAATGTTCTTTGATATGTTTCACTCACACATTACACGAAATATTTGTCGAATTTAGAAGCAAATGGTCTGCAATGTTAGTGCTTTTACATCACATCATAAGCATGATCGCAATTTCAAAAATGATTGTTTCTTTAGCATTTTGTCAAAGTATAACGATAAAACAATCCTGGCAAAATCATACTGACTCGCTCTCTCTCTTTTTCACTTTCATCTTGCCCCCAACACAAAGTTGGGACTGCAGTTTGGCAGGTAGACTGGGCAGAGGGGTTGTGGTGTTGTGTTGAGTTGAATGAGTGATGGAAGAAGAGAGATGGGGAGTGGGGGGGGGGGGGGCGGGGGGGAGGGTTGAAGATGGATAGCTGACAGCTTGGAGAGAGGCATACAACATAGGAATGCAGGGGGGAAAGGCAGCAGGTGGACAGAATAGGAATGCGAAAAGTGAGCACTGGAACTGCTCAGTTTGTGCAGCACACAATGAAAATGACATGGGGGATTCAATTGAGAGCAGTTGACAGAATGAGAGACTGTAGGGAAGGGGGTATGGTGTAGGGGGTTAGTGGAAACTGAGGCCAGGATTACGACAACAAAGGATGTGCTGCAAGGATAACTCCCATCTATGGAGCTCAGAACAGCAGGCTGGGGAAAGGATCCTGATAGCATGGGTTGTGAAGCAGTCACTGGAATTGTGCACATTGTGTTCAGCCACTAGCTAGTCAGCTCTACTCTTGGCAACAGTTTGGTGATGGACATTCGAGTGGACAGTTGGTGTGTGGCCACGCCTACTTAAATGCTGTGCAAAAGTTGCAGCAGAGTTGGTATACAACAAGGCTGTTTTCACAGGTGGCCCCTTGTTTCTGAAGGGATAGGGAAGCCTGTGATTATACTGGAATAAGATGCGCTGGTTGGGTGAATTCGGCAGGTCTTACACCTGGGTTCTCCATGGACTCTCCCATTTGCTTCCTTGGTCTTCCTCAGCCCAATATGCCACCTTCCTGGTCAACCTCCACCTCTCTCACTGTTTCATCTGTATTTCAGTCCATATCAAGCACTCTAACATCAATACTACTTGCATTTTGACAGCAGTCATCTCTTTCATTCCACAAAAAGTCACTCCCTTATAGTCTGCACAACAGTGAACAGCACATAAGCAGTGAAGATAATTCTAAAGGTATCTCCAAATAAAAGGATCTTCCAGAGAGTATGGAACTTCAGCAAGCAGGTACCATACAGTTGTGTGGTACAGTCTGCACAATTACTCTCTACATTTGGGAAGACTTATGGGCTTTTATACTATAATTCATGTCACAATCTTATTCATGTAGTTTTTTTATCATGTGCAGAGTCTCTTGATCTAAGATGTGCTCACTGTATGGACTCCTCCATTGAGAGCAGGTACTTAGCAAAGTGGCATAAGAGTCAAGGCACTAGAATTACAGTCAGAACAATAATGGGATCTTTCCTTCAAAAATGCCACAGCCTACTCCATGCCCTCCCTTTGTCTAACCTGAGCTGGAGTTCTGTTATATGACTTCTTCATTATCAAGAGAACACTAACCCAATGTTCCTTCTTGGGGCAGCACTAAACATTGTAGATGGGGCATTAAATGTCAGCTGTGGGAACATTAAGAGCCCTATGAATAAAATATCTGTCATAGATTAGCACAAAAAACAAACTTCAATCAGGCTGACATCAGGAATAAGTGTTTACTAAAATTAATCCCAGATTATTTCCTCTTGAAACTGGATCCACTTTCGCATCAGTGGTGTTTACTTAACAAGGTGGGTGATGGAGCAACGTGCAGTGGCAAGGTGCAATCTTCCACATGGTGCTCCAGCTAAGCATCATTCTGACACATCTGTCAATTGCAAGATCTTCAGGGTGCACACAGAAAATTTAGCACTGATTTTCCTGCTAGTTTTAGTATTGTGAAGGTACTTAGCCATTGTAAAGTTCATTACAGCTGGGATGAAGCAAATTCTACAGTGATAGTTTTCCAAGTAAACAAATTTATCGATGGCATGTTAGAAGCATAAACAGTAACCCAATGTGGCACTTGTTCCAGTGCTGCCAGTTATCAGGCTATGCAACTGCTGAAGAGAGTGGTGCGGGATAAAGAGAGAGCACACTGCTGTCACCAAAAAACACGTTCTCTCACCCTCTCTGCAGCGATTTACACACCCACCTTCTTATTCGCACACCAAAAAAGGCAAATTTCACGGATAAAGTCAAGTTCAGCTGCAGTCATCAGTTCACAACCCAATAATGGTCTACATTTTGTGCAAACAAGAAATTTTTTTTATATATGAATGTGTGGTGTCTGTTCTTTTGGACATGTCTGAAAGAACAGACACCACATGTGCCTCCACAGCACAATGAAGTTGGAGGAGGGGAGAAAGGAAAGGAAAGGTGGGAAAGGAGGAAATTGACAGGGACTGCAGATAGGTGGTGCGCGGTGGGAATGTGGGTCAGCTGTGAGGCGTGCCGAGATAGTTCTTTCAGTTGTGATAACATTCTGTCCCCAATGGCACAGTAATGCACCTGCCTAGTAGGCAGGAGATCTTGGGCTCAAATCATGGTCCTGTACACATTTTTGCTTGTCACTGCTTATTCCACATAACATCTCACATGTCATCTGCATCAGGACATTACACAGAATCAGCAGCAACGAGTGAAAATGTGTACAGGACCAAGATTCAAACCCCTGATCTCCTCCTTACTAGGGAGGTGTGTTAACCACTGTGCCATCTGGGATACAGTGTTATCACAACTGTGTGCACTATCTCGGCACACCTCACAGCCGACACACATTCCCACTGAGCACCACCTACTCTCAAGTCTCTGACCATTCCCTCCATTCTTTCAGACATGTCCAAAAGAACAGACACCATGCATTCATGTAATCAATTTGGCTAGTTGGGCAATGGATCCACCTTCTTCACTGTGGATGCACAAGTATGTCCGACCTCCTTCGGAAATCTCAGAGTAGTGAGCATGAGGGAAATGAACAGGGACTGCAGATGCGTGGCGCTCAGTGGGAATATGGGTCAGCTGTGAGGCATGTACCTGCCCAGTAAGCACGAGATCCAGGGATCAAATCACGGTCCTGCACACATTTTTGCTTGTCGCTGCTTATTCCACTTAACATCTCGATGCAACTGAGATCAGTAATCCCTTCCCTATCCTTTCCTTTCTCCCCCCTCCACCTTCAGTTTACATATAAAATATTTTTTTGATATTCAAGATCAACTTAAGAAAATTGCTGCTGGTGCAACCAATGAGCATAAGTTATAACTGCTTCCAAGAGAATATCTCATTACACACAAATGCTCTCTAGACTTGAACTGCAGTAACTACACATTTTATATCAAATCTCACATAAGCCAGTGTTCACAAGAGGATGAGAATTTAACTACTGAATACCACCTTCAAGTATAAACTGTCCTGGCAAAAGCAATGGTGCAGATGAACTGAAATAGTAAGTACATGTATGCCAATCAGCACTTATATCTTTATTAGCTTAGAAAATGCAAATGTATAACTCTGTGCTTCCTGCTCTGATAGTTTCTTTAGCACTGAATAACACTGGCTTTAAAACCTGTGAACTGTTGAAAATTTCATGCACATAGAAAGCCGTCTAAATTCATAGCCAATTATCTACAGTATATACATATGCATCGTACGCTAGCAAACAGCTGAAAGCCCAATGCAGCACCACCATTGGAAACTGTATGTGTTCCAAGTCAAATCGTACAAGTGGCCCAACTACCAACACCAGAGGACCATGATCTTTTAGCTGCCAAATGATGTATGGTATTCGTCACGGGACTGACAACACTACATTTTGAAAGAGCAGCATTTTAAGTGCAACAACTGAGTATTATACAGAGTGTATCAAAAACAATCATCCAATTTAAAAAAAAAAAATCATAACTATTATGTTATTTGAGAGATGTGCATGAAAAACATACAGTTGGAAAGGGCACTCGGGTGGCAGCAATGTGTGCCCACTTCAGTTCTAGTAAGAATTGTAAAGGGACAACAGAAAGCGTTTTGTGTTTTATATTTTGCAGTACTAGGTATGATGTGGCTGCTCCTACAGCACAGAGCATTAGATGATGGCATGAACAATTCCAAGAAACAGATTGTTTGTGTAAAGGCAAATTGCCGGGCCGTCCCCGAGCATCTGACACACGTCGAACGCATCCACGATAGGAGTCCACAGAAATCCAATCGCCGTGCAGCTCGACAGCTCAAAATGCCCTCGATGTCCATGTGGAATGTGTTGTGCTGACGGTTACACATAAAACCATACAAAATTTAGCTACTGCAAACTCTTTGTGAAGGTGACAAATAACAAATTGTGGAATTCTGTAATTTTGTTCTTGGCTAAATGAAGGATGGCAGTTTTCTTCCATGCTTAGTGTTTAGTGACGAGGAAACATTCCATTTGAATGGAAAGGTTAACCATCATAATGTGAGAATATGGGGTACACAACAACCACATGTAGTTGTACAACAACAATCATATAAAGTTGTACAACATGAAAGGGACTCTCCAAAATTTAATGTTTTTTGTGCAGTTTAGCGGGAAAAGGAATATGGTCCATTTTTCTTTGCCGAGAGCACTGTTACAGGAAGCACATATCTCAATATGCTTGAGAAATTTCTTTTCCCACAGTTGGCGACTGATTCAAACAACTTCATTTACCAACAGGCTGGGGTACTGCCACACTGGCATCTGCAAGTGTGGGAATTTTTAAATCAAAGGATTACCGAACGATGGATCAGCTGCACTGGACCAAATGATTCAGCCTTACATTACTGGCCTACAAGGTGACTGTACCTGACTGTAAGTAATTATTTCGTGTGGGGGTTTATAAGAGACTCTGTTTGTGAGCCTCCATTACCAACAACAATGAATGAACGGAGACATTGCAAACAGCAGCTGTGGAAGCTGTAACTCAAGACATGCTCGTAGCGGTATGTGAACAATTTGAATACCACACTGACATATGTCGAGCATCTCAAGGGGGGCATATTGAACACCTATGAAACGGTATGAAAAAAAACTTTTCGAGTTTCCCATTCATCAAAAAACAAAATTCGTTGTATGTGTTAATTGGTTTCAGAAATATAGACATGCCAAATTGGATGATTCTTTTTTTTTTTTAACACCCTGTACTGTTTGTTTCCCTTCTTTTTTTCAGATATCCGACTATTCCAGTGTGTTTATTGAGGATGACAATGTGTTCCAACAAGCTCTCCACCTGTTCCACGAGAGAACCCATTATTGGACTCAAACAATAAATCAATTTAAACTGGGGTTACGCTTGGACAGAAATACTGTACAAAAATTAGAAATAATGGTTTCTTCTTTATGTCGTTGAAATGATTTTTTTAACTCTTCCAGTAATAATTTGTTCCAGTGTTTCTTTCCACATCTTTCCTTTGTTGTCCCTGGTTGCCTTATCAATGTTTTAGTTTTGAATTATGTCCTTACACTGGAACAACACAAGTTCTAGCGATATATCTTTCTCACTGTGAACAAATTTGAAGAGTGCAAATTTTTCTGCTTATTTTTATCCATCTTCACAGCACAAATTCCTCAATAATAAATACTTTGCAACTACGATGTAAGATTAATAACTGATTAATAACTGCAGTCGAACAGTGATAATCTTGTCAATGGCTTACGTAGACTTGTGTGTGTCTACACAGCAGCTTATGCATAAGACATTGGACAAGTCAAGTTATAAATATACAGCTGCAAGTCATTTCTAGGCATATATATTTAAGGTTACAACAATACACTTTATACATAAGTATTTATATAACACACTTACTTCATAAATTTAAATATTCTTCAATGGATTTAAAGCAGTGATGCTGTAAATATGACTCTGGAGATTTTCCAAAGATATTGACCTCAGCAACAGCTTTTATGTTTTCAGGAAGTTTGTTATAAAGCTTAACTCCCATGTGAAAAGCACCTTTTTTTGCACAGAGCTGTGCTGATTTGAGTTATATGTAATTTTCTGTTTTGTCTGGTAAAATGATCATGTATCACAGTATTTTTGCAATCTGCAGTCCTTACCTATCACATTTAATTTAAAGGACAAAAGGGTTTCTACAATGTATACAGATGTTAATATTCTAATGGCCCTTTTTTATAGTTCAAAAGAGCAGTTAGCTGTTTTAGAGTTTCCCCAGAAGGTGACCCCATATCTAAGACGAGAATGAAAGTAGGCATGATATGCATTCATTACTGTTTTCTCACTACAGCATGATTTTAATGAGCATGTTTTGCTCGGTTCTGCATTGAGACATTCAATAAGCTTATTCCATCTGACGTTGCTCTGCAGCCGAAGTCCTAAGAATTTGGTTTCTGTATTGTTACCAACTGGTTCATCATTGATAAAGACTGATTGGATAAACATGTCCTTGTTAGGAACATTGTAGAATTTTAGTGCAATGGTTTTTTTACTGTTTATTACAAGCTGATTACTCTGTACCCAGCTGCTAAGTTGTTTCGTGACCATGTTTGTTGCCTGCTGTATCTGTTCATTGTTGTCTCCTTTTAGGAGAAGCATGGTGTCATCTGCAAATATGATTGTTTTCTGTGCATCAGCATTTAAGTTTAGATCAGTTATGTACAGAAGGAACAGAAGCGATCCCATTACTGATCCTGGGGGTACACTACATTTAATTTGTTTACAGTCAGATAAGTGTTCAGTTACAGTATTTAGTTCAATATTTGTGTGCTTGATGCACACTGTCTGCTTACGATTAGCCAGGAAGGAACTGATCCATTTGTTGGACAGACTTCGAGTACCATATCTTTCAAGCTTTGATAGCAGAATTTTATGATCCACCATTTCAAAAGCTTTTGACATGTCAATAAATACTCCTCTTGATTCTTGTTTTATGTCCATCAGGTTTACCATGGAACTGATGCACTTGTAAATAGCACTTGTCGTTGACCTCTTATTTCTGAACCCATGTTGTTCATTACATAGGATGCTGTTTTTATTTATAAATTTCAGAAGTTTGTCATACATAACTTTTTC
Source organism: Schistocerca cancellata (assembly GCF_023864275.1). Classification (NCBI taxonomy): domain Eukaryota; kingdom Metazoa; phylum Arthropoda; class Insecta; order Orthoptera; family Acrididae; genus Schistocerca; species Schistocerca cancellata. The sequence continues at coordinate 481,106,729 of NC_064626.1, read as the reverse complement.
TAGTATCACCAATGCCTGCATACTTGGAATTTTTTAGTCCTTTTATTGCTTTATCTACTTTATCTTGTGAAACAGAACTGATGTACAGTGAACCTATATATGTACTTATTTTATATTCAAACATGGAACATGTCAGCCTCATTTGCAAATAGAAACCAATCTTTACCTAGGTTTCAGCCAAAATAATTTGGCCTTCTTCAGAAGCTATTGACAGTAAACTCTGGCATGCAATAGTTTAGTGTCAATAGCTTCTGAAGAAGGCCAAATTATTTTGGCTGAAACCTTGGTAAAGACTTGTTTCTATTTTCAACTAAGGCTGACATATTATATGTTTAATTACCACAGTTGCTGATGGGGCTGCAAGATGTTAAAAATTCTTTATTTTATATTCATTTGCCTGGGTGCTCTTAAAGTTTGACTGTAACAAATTATCAGCAACACCTGTGAAAAATTTGTTAAATGTGTTGGATATTTCTAAGGGATTTGTTAGTTTTTTATTTTTATGTGATAGTGTTATATTTTTGCAGGACTGTATTCTCCATATTCTTTTTTTATAACACTCCACACAGCCTTCGATTTATTAGCAGAATTATAAATGAATTCATCATTATGCATTATTTTTGCTGCATTTATTACTTTTCTTGATATTTTGGAGTATTTTTTATAGTATGCGCATACTTTAGGTGAGGAAGTTCTTTAGTTACATATTTCATGAAGTAGTCTTTTCTTCTGGCATGAAACCCTTATTCGCCTTGTGATCCAGCTGTTTGTTCTAGAGTTCCCCCATATGGTTAATGTTTTCAGTGGGAATGCAATTTCAAAGAAATGGGCTAATCTATCAATGAAAGTATTGAATTTTTCATTCACGTCATTCATTTTGTACACTTCTGACCTTTTCTTTCTGTAATAAGTTTTTGAAGTAGCTTACATTATCCTGATTATAACTTCTACATGCAGTTCTGAAAGATATGTTGTTAATAATACTGCCTTGTACTTTTATGCTTAATATCTGAGCAAGATGGTCACCAAAACTTGCATTGACAATTTTTAGTGAGGTGGTGTGTAAACTCTTCTTGACTAGAAACTGATCTAGAGGCATTTGGCAAGTTCCTGTTAGTTGGGTAGTGGCTTTTACTTCAGCCTTTAAATTATAGGATGTTGCAAGGTTCAAAAGTGTCTCCCTATTTTCACTATTTCTGAGGAAATCAATATTGAAGTCACCACATTATCATCTCACAATCCATTTTATTTACTTTACTTAGCAATGGCTCCATCTTGTTTAAGAAAAGTTCAGAATTTCCAGATGGTGATAAGTAAACTGTAGCAATAACCAGGTTGAACTGAGTAATTTTTATAGCTGCAATTTCATAATCCTTTTCGACATTTGTTCTAGTTAAGTCAGGTTGTTGTTGTTGTTGTTGTTGTTGTTGTTGTAGTCTTCAATCCTGAGACTGGTTTGATGCAGCTCTCCATGCTACTCTATCCTGTGCAAGCTTCTTCATCTCCCAGTACCTACTGCAACCTACATCCTTCTGAATCTGCTTAGTGTATTCATCTCTGGGTCTCCCCCTACGATTTTTACCCTCCACACTGCCCTCCAATACTAAATTGGTGATCCCTTGATGCCTCAGAACATGTCCTACCAACCGATCCCTTCTTCTGGTCAAGTTGTGCCACAAACTTCTCTTCTCCCCAATCCTGTTCAATACTTCCTCATTAGTTATGTGATCTACCCATCTAATCTTCAGCATTCTTCTGTAGCACCACATTTCGAAAGCTTCTATTCTCTTCTTGTCCAAACTATTTACCGTCCATGTTTCACTTCCATACATGGCTACACTCCATACAAATACTTTCAGAAATGACTTCCTGACACTTAAATCTATACTCGATGTTAACAAATTTCTCTTCTTCAGAAACGCTTTCCTTGCCATTGCCAGTCTACATTTTATATCCTCTCTACTTTGACCATCATCAGTTATTTTGCTCCCCAAATAACAAAACTCCTTTACTACTTTAAGTGTCTCATTTCCTAATCTAATACCCTCAACATCACCCGACTTAATTCGACTACATTCCATTATTCTCGTTTTGTTTTTGTTGATGTTCATCTTATATCCTCCCTTCAAGACACCATCCATTCCGTTCAACTGCTCTTCCAAGTCCTTTGCTGTCTCTGACAGAATTACAATGTCATCGGCGAACCTCAAAGTTTTTATTTCTTCTCCATGGATTTTAATACCTACCCCGAATTTTTCTTTTGTTTCCTTTACTGCTTGCTCAATATACAGATTGAATAACATCGGGGAGAGGCTACAACCCTGTCTTACTCCCTTCCCAACCACTGCTTCCCTTTCATGTCCCTCGACTCTTATAACTGCCATCTGGTTTCTGTACAAATTGTAAATAGCCTTTCACTCCCTGTATTTTACCCCTGCCACCTTTAGAATTTGAAAGAGAGTATTCCAGTCAACATTGTCAAAAGCTTTCTCTAAGTCTACAAATGCTAGAAACGTAGGTTTGCCTTTCCTTAATCTTTCTTCTAAGATAAGTCGTAAGGTCAGTATTGCCTCACGTGTTCCAGTATTTCTACGGAATCCAAACTGATCTTCCCCGAGGTCGGCTTCTACTAGTTTTTCCATTCGTCTGTAAAGAATTCGTGTTAGTATTTTAAATCAGGTAGGGTAATAAAATCTACATAATCCTTTGTGTAGAGTGCTACCCCACACTGCTTGCTGTTGTTCCTGCAGTAGTAAGCAGCCAAAGTGAATTTGTTCATTTTCATATTATGGATTAATTCTAGGTTACGCCAGTGCTCAGAAATGCATAACACAGAGAGATCGTTAAGTTCATCTGCTAACAGTACATTCATTTCATCGATCTTATTATGCAGGGATTGCACATTATGGTGATAAATTTTTAGATCGGTGATGTTTTGGTTTGTGGGGCGCTCAACTGCGTGGTTATCAGCGCCCGTACAATTTCCCAACCTTTGCTCAGTCCAATTTCGCCACTTTCCTGGATGATGATGATGAAATGATGAGGACAACACAAACACCCAGTCATCTCGAGGCAGGTGAAAATCCCGGACCCCGCCGGGAATCGAACCCGGGACCCAGTGCTCGGGAAGCAAGAACGCTACCGCGAGACCACGAGCGGCGGACTTTTAGATCGGGCGTATTCACAATTTGGTAATTGGGAATCATATTTACAGCATCACATACCTTTAGTTTAAATTAGGAATGTTAGCAGTGTTGTATTTTCATTCTTCTTTCTGGTTCATTTTTCTTTCCTCACTGTTGTTGGAAGGATGTCCAGGAAGCTGATAGATTTTTCTATTCCTTAGAAGTCTTTCTTTAATTATTTCACTAACACAATCATAAACAAATCTTTTCCCTATTTCAAATGCATTTGATGCTTCGTGTGTCAGGCATGCCTATAGCTAATTTAGATCTACACTGAACTTGCTCATTGGTCAACGTTAGGTCATACACAATGAAGGAAATTGGTGGACTTGGTTCATTTTCTGAACGAAGGTCAAAATCTCTTTCCAGTCAGTGAATCTTACATACCTAGCCCTAAGAATAAAAAGTAATATTTATTCCAGATCTTTCATACCTCACAATTAGTGCATTAAAATCTTATTACCCGGCTTTAATGATTATGAAAAGCATCTCATTGATTCAGAGTCTTCTAAAATGACATTTCATTAATGGAACTGTGCAAACACAAAATGAAGTTTACAAATGTTTATGGTAACATAGAATAAACATGTTCAATTCAATATATAATGGTGGGAAACCCATTATCCCTAACAGGTTCAGTTGCTTTTTCCTTTCACTAAATTGTGTAATCTCTCTCTTTTCTTTCACGAAAAGTATCTAAGTTCAAATTCAAAATATGCACAATTTTTTTTCAACTTTCAGTAAAAACACATTCAGCAGAAAGCTTTTCAAAAGATAATCATTTTATTGGCACAAAAATTTACTGAAGCTTCAGGTGCTATGATGTATGCTTTACAATCAAAATGTAGTAACTTACCTTGCAAACTGAGCACTCAGTATGGGTATCCTTCTTTGTTGGACAACATTCTGGATGTGGTAGAACAATATCATTTTTTGTTGAAAGTCTTCGAACATTCTCTTCAGCACCTTCCAGTGGCCTAGAAGTAACCATAATGACCTTCATTAAGAGTTAATGTAGCTATATATTTTGTGGAGAACGTTTCTTGCTTAGCTCATTTACAGTGTATTTGCTAACAGTATCCTATGCTGATGAACAGCTAATCTTTTCTGTATCCTTCCAATAGAATGATACTGTTCCCAATTTCTTTTGCTGTTACATTCTGGTAGATCTAATACTTCCTTTTTTACTTTTGTCATTTTTAATTTTTGGGTTATGCATCCCCTGTCATAATACTGACACATACTGCTAGTTTTATTCATTTATAGGTTTCTCAACCAATTATGATGTGACCACCCCACAGACATAACACTGAATAGTGCAAAATCATGGTCACATGCAAATGTACAAGGTGTATTCAAAAAGTACTGAACCTTCTTCTTTCACATGGAAACCAATGAAGAGTGGGAGACTTTCTTCAATGAAGATGTGGTCAGGGACATTCATGTACAGTTGTGAAATTTTTCCTGCTATCAGAAAGCATTAGTCGCTGACGACAGCCAATGAGTGAGGACACACAGTGAGTACTTGTGGGAATACAGCAAGTGGTAAAATGGGGACACAGACTGAGCAGAAATATTGCGTCAACTATTGTCAAAAGCTTGGTGATCTCAAAGTGGAAACCACTTGCAAGATTCAACAGAATTTTGAGGATGATGCAATGATGAATTCACGGATAAAGGAGTACTACAACTGCTTCAAAGATGACCACACACCAGTGGACAGCAAACTGCATTCACACAGATAGTCAACAAGCCCAAATATGACATAATTGATCAAGTACAGACTTCAACTATGAAAGACCATCTTATCATAATACACAAAACTGTGAACGAGATAGGTGTAAGCCTTGGATCAATATACTTAATTTTGAATGACTATTTGTCCATAAGGAGAATATCTGCAAAATTCATACTGAAACTGCTGACAATGGAGAAAACACAATGCTGTCTGGTAATTATACAGAACATGCTGGACAATGCAGACAGTAACCCCAACTTTCTGAACACCACGATCACAGGTGGTGAGATTTGGGCTTATGGGTACAACCCAGAAACCAAGATGTAGTCATCATAGAGGAAACATCTGACATCCTCAAGGCCAAAAGCAGGACACCAGGTCCATAGCTATGTTAAGGCTATGTTGACCATTTTCTTTGACTCTCATGGGTGGTCCATCCTGTGTGTGCACCCCAAGACCAGACCATCAGAAAGGAATGCTACCAGGAGGGCCTTCACCTTTGTTATGCCATGTGATGCAAATCACCAGCTTTGTAGGCAGAAGAAACTTAGCAGTTTCATTACGATAACACATCCACCCATTCTGTGCACCCGATTATGAGTTTCCATGCTAAGCACAGCATTTCTGCAATTTGTCAGGCTCCCTTCTTCCCCAACATGGCTCTGCATGACTTTTGGCTATTTCCCAGACTCAAAATGCCCCTGAAAGGAATGGGATTTGAGTCAGGAGAAGATATAATGCAGAATGTGTTGACCTGGCTAATCACCATTCCAAGAGGTGCATTCCAGAAATTTTTCCGACAACAGAGGGAGCACTAGGAGAAGTGTATGCATTCTGAAAGAGACTACTTTGAAGGAGATTAGGGTTCCGTACCTACAGATCAATAAATGTATTTCTGCCAACCACAGATTTGATATTTTTTAACATACTTCACAAGCTGATAGAGAGCTAAAACTTCAAGAAAAACATTAAAATCATTGTTCACAATAGTGGGCAAAGTATTTCAGCAGAAAGAAGAAAATGTTAGAGCTTTAAAGTCATGAAACTGTTTTCTCTCCAGAGATTGATTTGAATACTAAGGAGCCATCAGCCTCCTTTGACTAGGCTACAGGCCCACCCAGCCAATTTATTATGGAATCATAACAATGGTACAACCTGGAATTTTCAATATACACAATGCTTTACCTTCCTTCATCAAACAAATATAAAAATGTCCCCTCTTGACTCAATATTATATACAAGGGGTACATGATGTCTGTGCTAAGTAGTCCTGTCAATATAACTCAAGATAGGAGAGGAGAACATACGTAATGGCATAATAGCTCACATCAAAGCTACTGTAATACATTCCATGGCCCCCAAAGGACCAGCACTGCTTTACATCAATGAGGTATCACTTCAGTGATTTCAATGACATTATTTATTATAAGACAGAAATGCTTGCAATTTCACTGATGTATCGTCCTTCAGGACAGAAGCTACTGTGTACAATTTCCTCCAAGAACAAAACAGGAAAGTATAAAATTGGGTGCATTGTTATCCCCTCAGCAGATGTAGTTCACGTTTACAGAATTATGCAATACGGAAGTGATGATTTCTTCTTCTATATATGACTATGGACTTTATAAGACTACTGCTGATAAACAGATAGCCCCATAGTCTCGCACTCATCCTGTTTCCCTTCTTATGCAGTGGTATGAACAACTTAGTTCTTCCATTCATCTGGGAAACTATTCTCCTACCACTCTCTCTGGAATGGCTTAGGAATCCTTTACCACCTCTGCTCCACCATACTTGATTATTTCTGGAGCTTTTCCATCAGGTCCTGGAGCCTTCCCTATTCTAACATGGTCAACCACCATTTCCACAGTCTCATGTTCTTTTACCTCTCCTTCCATTTCTTGGTCTTTCATAGTGTCGGACAATAATTCCTTCTTTGTGTACTCCCTCTGGATTTTTTAAAAACTTTTCTTCATAGTGTCTTCTCAACAACTCAAGCACCACCGGTTTCTCTGACACTAGCTTACTTTCACCCTCAATTGTCCTTGTTTGCTTCCCATATTCCTCTCTTAGTGCTTGTCTGGTTTTCCAGAAGCTCCTTGTGTTGCCCTGTCCTCAACCATGTTTCCAAATTCCTTCCAAGATTTCCATTTAGCTTCCTTCACTACAAGTTCCACTTCATTCCTTCTTTCCCTAGATTCCAACCTGTCTTCTCCAAATGAGATTTTATGTACATTTTCCAGGTTTCTGTCTTATCCTTCATCACCTGCTTCACTTCCGCATTCCACAAACTTGCTCTTTTCTTCCTTATATCAATTACCACCTTCCCAAATACATCTTCTACTGACTGTAGTAAGACTGGTATCAACACAATCCACTTTACTTTAATATTGTCATCTTATTAGTTTTACTTAGCAGCCTTGTCGTCACCAATTCTGCAACTGATCCTTTCCTTTCTGAAATTCTTTCAGTTTAATCAACTTGAATTCTTTGTTTTAGGTTTAGCTGGTTTCCTGAACCCAGTGTCCATCACCAACAGTCTATGATCTGCATCAAGTGCTACTCCTCATACAACCTTCACATCCATGATGTAATTCTGTATACCCTATGGATATATAAAGTAATCGATAATGCTTTATTTTTTTATATTCTGATTCAGAGGTAGTATTGTAGACTTGTTTGTGAGGGAAAAAAGGAGTTAGCCAGTTGGTTTTCCATGCAGATTTCTATCAGACACCTACCTCTATTGTTTTAGGTTCTCTCTCCACCATGGCTACTCATGCTACCACATGCTACTCTTTGGTCCTGAGCGATTCTACCAGTAAAATCTCCTCCTATTATTAATTGATGTCTTCTAGCTCTCTCTTTGTCCACATTCTGTTGTAGCTGCGGATAGAATTATTCTTTATCTAGTATATTGGAAACTTTGGTAGAATTCTCAAAAGAGGAAAGACTAGCTAGGTGATAGCTTCAGCCCCTTACTCTTTCACGTCTTCCTAGATGAAGTAACAAAAACATGCAAGAGATGAAGTCAAAGAACAAAGCTTTGAATGTGAAGACTACAACCAATCTAACGGCAAACATTGCTTTATACAGGTGATATACTATTGGTGGCTGAAACACCAGAAAAACTTCAGTAGGCTGTAGCGGAATAATACAAAACACTGATGAGAAGGGGAATGATAATGAATGCAGATAAAAGCATAGTAATATGAGTTTCAAAACAAAACAGGCAGGAAGAAGAACTCAATATACTCTGTAATGAAAAGCCTCTTGGAAAAGTAGACAGTTTTGAATATCTTGGAGCCATACTACATAGTTAAGGAAGAACAGAACTAACAAAGCAGTCTCAGAATATTATCAGATGAATCACAGAAGAGTAGGGAAGAAAGAGGTAAGCTTGAAAACTAAAATGTAAATTTATAGTGCATTATGGCATCAGTTACAGTGTATGGCATGGAAAGTCTGCCACTAGTAGGATTAATGTCATAGAAATGAAGTTCATGAGGGGAGCAGTAGGGAAGACCAGAAGAGACAGAGTTAGCAATGAAAGAATATGAGAAGAGACTGGGCAGAAGAAAGCAATGCATCTGGTGGTTGAGGAGCATCAGTTAAGATGATACGGGTGTTTAAGAGAATGGGAGAGGAAAGAAAAGCTATACAAGTATTTGAAATGTGTGAACAGGGAACTGGATGAGGGAGGACACCACCACCACCACCCCCCCCCCCCCCCTCGAAACCACATGGGAAGACAGGGTCGAGAAACTGGGACAAAGGCGTTGAAAAACAATTACAGAAATGAAAAGATTGTGTGAGACTAGAGAGGATGAAGCAACCCCAATGCTTGGAAGCATAAGGGAATCGAAAACCAAGAAGATAAAGCAACATCATAGCAAACAGAACACCCTTTTATTTGGAACTTTTTCTTGTACAATGGCTGACGTCTTTTTCTTTCTACTTCTTCTTATTTTGATCTTTGAATGAGCAACCAGCCATTCATTCATTAATGTTACAAAAATAGGCACTGAAAATAAAGCTCTTTAAAATAGTTTCATACACAGATACAACAAGTTTCTGCAGTGCAGTTTCTAGTTTCTTGTAATATAAAAATTAGGATGCACTGTAAGCAAATGATTATACTTTATTTTTTCATCTTGGATAACCTATCTAGCACAAATTATTTAGTTATTCAAACAATAAAGTGTTAATTCCTACATGTGAATTGTTAGTCTCACCTCATGCAATATCCACATGCAAGATATCCATATGACGCATTCCAAGCAAACTGGCAACAAACTAGGGGTCTTTCCTGAAATAATATATCCCCTTTCTTGAAATGTTTTGTAGCAAACAATCCCTTTCCCTGTAACAAAAACAACATTGAAAATCTGTAGAACTGTAAAATTAAGATACAAAATTGTCAGCATAAATATGTATTAGCTAACTGTTTCATGACTTCCAGATACTTACACTGTTGTGAAACACCCATCTTAATAGTACAGTTCTGTGATGCTATTTGAATACTTTGGATTTAAGTGTTTGATTTTAGTCAGAATGTCATTCAGTCTTGTCTACCGATCGTACACAATGCACTGTTTACCAATTTTCTGATTTTGTCTTTTTGTAGTTGACACTGATGATGGGCATATATTCAACTTACATACCTTCCACCATTAACATCACACTTAAATTTCTTAAAATTGTTGAAAATATTATTGAATTTTTACCTTCTGTCTTGCAACATCCCCTGTCCCTCTGCCTTTAGCACTTCTTGTGCATCAAAGCTGGAAAAATATAATTTAATGGTACTGCCTGGTTTAAATTTATATATACGAGGGTCAAACCAAAAGAAATTCACACTATTTTTGTAAAAATACAGTTTTCATTCTGCATGTGTGAAAGTTTTACAGCGTGTAAATACATCCTTCCCGCTTGTTTTCAAACTTCATTCAACCTGTTCGCGTGAGTGGCGCTGTCACAGCATGTCTTCAAGATGGCTGCTACACTTGACGTACGTCAGAAGCAATGTGCTGTCATAGAATTCCTGTGCTGTGAAATCGAAACAGTGGGAAACATCCACAAGAGGTTGAAAAAGGTGTATGGAGATGCTGCTGTCGATCGCAGTACAGTTAGTCAGTGGGCAAGCAGGTTACGTGATGAAAGCGGGCACGGAAATATTGAGGATTGTCCTCGCAGCGGCACGCCTCGTACCGCAAACACGCCAGACAATGTGCACAGAGTTAACGAATTGGTGACTGCTGATAGACACACCACAGTGAATGAATTGTCAAGCTACGTTGGGATAGGGGAAGGAAGTGTTTGTAGAATACTGAAAGTGTTGGCGTTAAAAAAGGTTTGTGCCAGGTGGGTTCCCAGGATGTTGACAGTGGCTCACAAAGAAACAAAAAAAAATGGTATGCAGCAAACATTTGGAACAGTACAAGAATGGTGAGATGAATTTCTTGGAAGAATTATGACAGTTGACGAAACATGGCTCCATCATTTTTCACCAGAGACGAAGAGGCTATCAATGGAGTGGCATCATGCAAATTCACCCAAGAAAAAAAAAAAAAATTCAAAACCACACCTTCTGCTGGAAAAGTTATGGCTATGGTGTTTTTCAATTCCGAAGGACTCTTGCTTGTGGACGTCATGCCAAGTGAAACCACCATAAATTCTGATCCATATGTGACAACTCTGAAGAAACTTCAAGCTCGACTGAGTCGCGTTCGACCCCATCGGCAAAAGCACGATGTTTTGCTGTCGCACGACAATGCCCGGCCACATGTCAGTCAAAAAACCATGGAAGCGATCACACAACACTGAAACACCGGCCTTACAGTCCTGAACTGGCTCTGTCTGACTATCATCTCTTTGTAAAACTGAAAGACTCTCTTCGTGGAACAATGTTTGAAGATGATGACTCCCTTGTGCACTCTGCCAAACAGTGGCTCCAAGAGGTTGGTCCAGAATTTTACCATGTGGGTATACAGGCGCTGGTTCCAAGATGGTGTAAGGCAGTTGAGGGGGATGGAAATTATTTGGAGAAATGAAAATATTGTTCCTAAAGGATGTATCGACACTTTCAAACATGTAGAATAAAAGATGGATTTAAAAAAAAAAAGTTTGCATTTCTTCTGGAGTGACCGTCGTACGTCTCTTCCATTAGGCAGTCATCTCCAGATACGGTTACAATTGGTGTCAATCTGTTGTGTGGCACTGTTGTAGATTTTCTTAGGAAGAGGATAGTAAAGCTGAGGATCACCGGATGTGGTATTTAATTATTGGTCCAGAATATGGGCCAGTAGAGACTACGTCATTGGAAACAGAATTACCCATATCTTTGTAGAAGGAACCAATCCATCTTTTCCCTTATACGACTTGGGAAACACACACAAAAATTAAACAAAATGGTCAGAGACTTCCTAATATTAATGCTTGAACTGTAAAGTAGAAAGTGGACACTTTTTGAGTTAAGTTTTCTTACACCTGAGATAAAAATCATCCATGCAATCTTTGCCCCTTTCACCATCAACTACACACATTGCTTAAAAATAGATAGTATAATTATTTTTTTAATTCATGGGTGAACGTATTGCAGTTACCATCTACATCTATACTTTGCAAACCACTGATAAGTGCATGGCACATGGTGCACCATACTGCATCAGTTATAAGGTCTTTTCCTGTTCCATCCATGCATGGAGTGCAGGAAGAATGACTGTTTAAATGCCTCTGTGGATGTTGTAATGTATCTAATCCTGTCTTCACAATCCCTATGGGAGTTATCTGTACAGGTTTGTGTTATATTCCTAGAAGTCATCATTTAAAACCCGTTCTTGAAAAAGTTTGAGCATATCTTCAACTGTCTGCTGGTTCAGTCCTGTTAACATCTCAGTAACATTCTCCCACTGGTCAAACAAACCTGGCCACGCTTGCTGCTCTTCTCTGTATAAGCCCAGTACTCCCTGTTAGTCCCATCTGGTACACGTTTCACACACTTGAGCAATATTCTAAGATGGGTTGCATGAATGATTTGTGAGCAGTCTGCTTTGTAGACTGATTACATTCTTTCCTAGTAGCCTACCAATTAAACCAAAGTTTGCTACATGCTTTATACCCACGACTGAGCCTTTATGGTCATTGATCATTCCATTTCATGTCCCTAAAAATTGTTCCACACAGATATTCCAACTGAGAGTCATTGATACTGTTGTTACAAGACACTAAATTTTCTCTGTTTTGTGAAGGACAAAATTTTACATTTCCAATCATTTAAAGTAGTCTGCCAACTGTGCTCCATGATGAAATCTTATTAAAACCTGACTGACTATTTGTGCTACTGCTTTCCAGACTGTATTTCTTTGTAGAGAACTGCATCATCTGCAAAAAGCCTGAGATTATCATTCATATTTTCTGCAAGGTCTTTAATATAAAACACGAACAGCAAGCGACTCAACATACTTCTCTGGGGCACAAGCGAAGTTACTGCTACATCCAAGATAACGTGCTGTGTTCTCCTTACAAAATATTTCTCAGTCCAGTCACAAATTTCACTTACTACCCCATATGATCACATTTTTCATAAGTGTGGTTGTGGTACTGAGCCAAATGCTTTTCAGAAATTGAGAAATACTACACCTAATTGACTGCTCTGGTCCACAACTTTCAGTATGTCATGTGAGAAAGATAAGACAGATTTCAAATGAAATGTTTTTGAAATCCATGCTGATTAGCATAGAGGTCATTTTGTTCTACGTACCTCATTATGTATGAGTTTGTAATATGTTCTAAGATTCTACAATGAATGGACATCAAGGATGTTTGACAGCAGTTTTGTTCATCACTTCTGCTATTTTTCTTGTTGACTGATGTGACCTGTGCTTTCTTCCAACTTCTGGGCAAGGTTTTTGTTGCAGCAATCTATGATAGATTACAGTTAACAGAGGGACTAACTCAGCTACAAAGTGGGAAAAGAATCTAATGTGGATTCCTCAGGCTCTGGGGGTTTGTTCAGTTTTAATGATTTCAGGTGTTCCTCAATGCCAATGACACTAATATCTACTTCACTTATCTTTTCAGTTGTGTGAAACTGATATTGGGGCAATGCTCTTGGGTGGTGTTTTATAAAGGAATTTTTGAAAATTAGGTTAAGCATTTCTGCTTTTGTTTTGCTACTCAGTTTCAGTTCCTGTCTCACCCATGAGTGTCTGGACACTAACTTTTGTGTCACCAACAGCATTTACATGTAACCAGAACTTCCTTAGGTTTTGTGAAAGCTTTTTTGACAATGTTCTGCTACAGTAGTCACTGAAGGTCTTGTGCTTTGGTTTCTTGATAGCCAAATGAGTTTAATTGGCCATCCCTGTCTATAGCCCTATTCTTTGTTTTAAACCAATTATGCAGTAATCTCCATTTCTTTACAGTGATTGTGTGCCATGGAATGTCCCTCCCATTATGAACTGTTGTACTGGTACGCATCTGTCTGGCGCATGGTCAACTATTCTTTTCAATTTTCTCCATAGTTCCTCTACATGGTCCTGTCCTGAGCTAAAAGTTTCAAATTCATTGAGTTATGACACTACTGTCTTTGTTTAGTTTTCTGAATGCTTAAATCTTTCTATGTGTTTTAGTAGCCCTTTGTATTTCAGTATTCATTATTCTTACAACTGCGCCTCATGGTCACATATCAATTTCAACGCAGATATCCTCAAGGAGTCAGGTCTATTTGATACAGTAGCGTGACAATACTTGGCACCTAAAACCTCATATATTATTGAAAATGCAATGCCACACCTTTAGGATGGTTATGATCCCTCTCCACAAGTTGCTAAAATAATAAATCAAAATTCTTGGTTAAGGCAACAGTCTTCGTAAGTATACTGTGGACAATTTTTACACATGATCTGTAATTCAGGTGCTTCCTTATGCTTCCAACTGCATACATGGGGGTGGAATATACTGGAACATCACCATATTCTTCTGATACAAGTTTGTGCAATTGCAACCTGTTTACCAATTTGAAGGAATCTCTTCATGGCACATGCTAAAACATAAGTGAAGACATCATCTGTGCCATAGCTCGCTCCTTCCAAGAATTCAACACAGATGGATGTGCTGACAGTGAATGATGCCTTCCATCTTTACGGAGGGAGGTGACAGATGAAGGACGATATATTGAGGGCATGTAATACAATGGACATCTGTCAGTAGCATCTGGTATGAATTATAACCAAGCTGCCATTACTTTTTATCCAACCCATGTGTAATCCTCAGTGAGAAGGGGGTAAATGTAATATAACTGAGTTACACCATGTACTAGGTTGCATGCAACACCGTGTGTGCCAACACATATTTAACTACAACATTGTGTATATTGATGCTTTTTATTGTTATGCAGGGTTACCAGAGGGAATATTCAGGAATGACAGGAATGATCATTTTAGGCAAAGAAATAAGTCTAGTAAACACAAGCTCTAAAATGCTTAACTTAAGACCTACGAGCATTCTGTCATCTTCATTACTGTGAAACATCTCTTCTGCTGAAGACATGCTCATCACTCTTGAGGTGTGCACTTTAGAGCCCCATGTTTACCAGACTTTTACGTTTTGAATGATTATTCCTACCATATCCCTGAAGATTCACCATTCCACTTGTGACACCCTGTTTTTGTTTGTCCTGGCCATTTACACAGTTCTGCCTAATGTAATATAGTATTTAATTCATGATGGATGGATATCAGCTTTGCTAGCTATTGAGAGAATAAATACTTTGTTGTTTTATCTAGCATTAGCCCAGAAGCTGTCACATGACAAAAGGAAGTGAATAAAATCAAGGTTGAAGTTCAAAAAGACATCAACATTAACTTTATTAGAGAGATAACAAGGAAAGGAAGAATGGGCAATACGAGGGATATATAGTTCATTAAGTTTGTTATTCATGTTAGCACAGAAATTTTACAAATCAAATTTCATCTTGTGAGACACTGAACATGTATCTTGGCTATGTTGAAGACATTCTCATTTGTTTCTCATGGATAACATGGACTAATGGATAAACATTCAGCTGTGAAATTATCAGTGGGTGCCAAACCAACATGGTAAGAAAATAACAACATCAAATGAGAGAGCTATTAAATGTTTTGGATTTGGCAGTTCTTTAAGGAATGGATATACAACAGTTTGGAATGTAAAAGAACAGAAAATTTAAATAAAGAAAAAAAAGACATTTCAAGCATAAAACAGTATATTTTGCCATTATTTTCTTTATGACATTTATACAATAAAACACAGAAAATTACATGGAACTGGTCATAAAAATCATTACCATCAGAAAAATAATAAAATTAGGGAACACTAATGGCATAGATTACTCATTATTGTCACTTTTATTGTTTGTTACCACCACCAGTTTCAATTGGACCCACTTCTTCAGTGCTGTGTGTCTACATGAAAATTCATGGTAGATAGATGCCATAAATTTCAACAGACTGAAGATTTCCTCCTTTTTGATAACAGGTTTCACAATGGCACATGAGAGACTGTCATAGCCAAGAGTGACTTAACATCATTTTTTGTTAAGATCTGTTATGTGTCAAGCGTCAGCTCTGAGAATATGGCATATGATTCTGAATGCCAAAACCAGATCCATTGAACTAAAATCTAATTTATGTGCCTTTCATGTTCAACTTTTGAATTTTTTGTTGATATAAACTTAACCTGCTCCATTTCATGTACAAAAAACTGCATTTCATTTTCAATGTTGTCAAATTATACTGTACCTGCCAGGGGGGCACATACAAAACTGTTTCTGGAGGCACATACAATATTTACACTATCTAACTTACTCAATGGGAATAATCATATGTAAAAAAACTTGTGACAAATTACTTGTATTTGCAAACTAACACTAAATATTCTACATCCCAGGCTGGCACACTAAAGTTGTGATCTCACTCAGTGCATAACATAATAACAACAATGTCATTTTTGTTGGCTGCATGAGGTTTTATATCTATATCTGAATAAAATCTGGAAATTAGCCTTCAACCTAAACACACATGGAACATTTTAACAGCCAATAGTTTCAAAACATCAATCAAGCACCAAATCCCACTGTGTACTGTGCTGAGATATGGCAATAAACTTCTCACCTGTATTCAAGGTTTAACAGAAACTTCTGTACATGTTTTCGTTTACTGCCATCATCCACATATCATTGAGCCAAACTGGAAAGACAATGTAATTAAACTTTCTCAGAGTCTATTCAGACCTTTTCACTGAGAAATGTTTCACAAGTTGTTGCATGTGAAAAATGGTTGTCTTTGGATGCATGGCAGTCTTTGCAGACTAGTATTGCTGAATCAAAGGACTTATTGTTTAAAGGGAACTTTTACAATCCAGAAAATTACTGTCTATCATATTATGTACTGTTACTGTCTGTTATTTTTATATTGACAAAAATTGTATAAAACTGATTACCAAACCCTACCAAAACACATGGGAAGACAAAACATCAATCTTCTGTTTTATTTGAGATAAATTTTGATTCTTATGATTTTCACTAGGTTTTGAGACAATAGCTTCCTGTTTCAGCTAGTAAAAATTAATGAGTCCGTTTTTATTGTAATGAAAGAAGATGGTATAAAATATAATTTTATATTATTCAGATACTTATGCACCTTACAAATTGTTACTCTATGATATTACACCAATAATTTGTTTATTTTTGGAAAGTTTAATTTGATTCTCAATGTTCCCATTCTTATCCTACAGTGTTTACACATTTCTGCTGCTGTTTGTGTGTTTCAAATACAGATTTATAAGCAGCAACTTGAAGACAGTCTGATATAGAATGGAGTTGAGGTGTATTGGCTTGTAGTATATGAAACAGAATAACGCTGCATGCAGTGCAACGAATGTAGCTGTTTATGTGACTCTTATGTAATTATTCATAGTCTTGAGATATATTTGTTGATACAAGTTTGTTACTTAAAGCAAACAAATACCAAGTAGGTCATAAGGTGGCACAGTGTTAAGGCCTTAGACCTGGAACAAAGGAGGGTTCAAACTTCTGCACAACCATCCACATTTAAGTTTCCTGTGGTTTTTCTGAGATGCTTAAAGTGAGTGCTGGGATTGTTCCACTGAAAATGCCACAGTATATTTACTGCTCTTTCCTTGTAGAATGATCTAAATTTACTCTGATTAAAGCTGCTTGCAATAGCAGCACAATGAGGTCACACACTCACAAGGATTTTATTGACAGGAACTACCTTTTAAATTACCTTGTTCAGTTGTTATTTTGACCTCTTGATCAGCATACTTATGTAATCAGTGAACACATTAAGGTAACTTAAAAGCCAGGTTAATATACAAAGTGAATAAATGGAACCTAGCAAATTCTGATGTTCAAATCCACTATATTTTATGTTCCACCATTTGAGTGCATCTTTACCATATGTTGAGGTAATCATCTTGCTTATGCAGGTTAACCTCCCCCTTCCTTCTCTAAATCTTGTAAAGCAATCTCATTAATAGCATAACACCAACATTCCCTGTAGTATGTTATGATGTACACAGTAAGTCATTTTGGTGGCTCACAGAAAAAGCTAGTAAGATCATTTTTGTCTTACTTATCTCCCTCCATAACTTCAATACAGTGGTCAAACTGGTTCTATATCTAAACTTAATTTCTGGGACATGGTTTTGTATTCTATTGCAGGCTACTTTATGAAAACTATAAACTACAAGAAATGAAACTGATTTGTAATTAGAGGTGCAATGTTTGCTTCGTTGTTGTTATCTTTAGTCCGAAGACTGGTTTGATGGAGCCCTCCATGTGAGTCTGTTCTGTGCAAGTCTCTCTATCTCTGCATAACTACTGCAACATGTGTCCAGTTGAACCTGCTTATGGTACTTGTCTGGACAAATTACTCAAAGCTTTGTCTCAATATGCAACTGTAATTGGAAATGGTTTGTTCCCACTTTTGTATTGCATTCTTTAAGTGTAAATACAGTGTCTACTAACTGCAAATTTTTAACAGGATCACACCATTAAGTCTGGATAAGATTTTAAAACTTATTTTTATGCAAACTTTTATAGCAAACATGTTACAAAAATTATCATCATCTCTGAAATACTAATATGCAAGCATGCCTTTAATACAGATGACTGGTATTAGTGTGTGCAATATTAACCTGAGTAACATTAGCATGCAGATATGGTTTAATTTTATACCATGAACCTTCTGACATTGCTTGTTAAAACACATTGAAACTGATGCCCATTAACTTAAATTCATCTCCTAACATTTTGCAATTAGTTTAGTTTATTCTTAACATTTCCCCAGAAAATGTTAGCTTGGCACTTTTTTGTCCCTATTTTCTTTGCTGCTCAGATGAGATTTTGAGCTCTTTATAGAAAGATTTGAAATGAGTCAATTCTTGACTGCAGTCCATTTTGTCAAGCAAAACAGAGTTATCCTTTCTGGAGCAATTATATTCTGATCTACTATGTTACCCATTTACTCTCCATTTTCTCTGTTTTAACTTACACTTAACCACACCGAACAGCAATCCATCTTAAGAAGTTAGTTTGAGATTGCCATGAAGACATTTCTAAATGAGTTAATCCTCTTTATCTACAGAGTCAGCCGACTGTACATCTGCAAAGCATTTCAGTAATTTCTAAATATTGTGGGTGTCATTACACTGCTTTTGGTCTTTCAGTGGTTAACACCAGTAATTCTGTTACAACTCATCCTGCATATCTTAAGACTAAATATTGTTACTCTCTGAATTCAGTAGACATTGCTCTGATGTTACTGAATGGACTCATACATTTTGTAATGACTATAGTCTGTGGAAGACATCTGCAAGGTGGTCAGAAATGGCGTGAAAAGCTTGTAAAGATGTTGCAGGTGAGGTTGAGCCAATAAATAATTGTTAAGGAAAAAATTAAATATGTTGTTCCACTTCAAAGTTATTTAGCATTGAGATTTAGCCAACCAGGTCATCGCACATGCAAATTCGAGCAGCCTGTTAAAGACAATATCACCAAATACGTTCTTTATTTGGTTTCCTCACACTGAACAAATATCCTTTTGCTCATCTACCTTAAATTTATCACTTGGGGAAAAAAAGGCACATTTTAAATGGTAATAAGTATTTCGATAAGTGGTAACTCTCAGATCCACAGGTGCCTATGCATTACTACACTTTAGTGCATGCAAGTGCTTTAATTTGCATGGACAATGACCTGTTTGGCTAACTTTAGTGCTAAATAACTCCAAAATGGCAAAATATATGAATTTTTTTTCTTAACAAT
The DNA here is from genome assembly GCF_023864275.1 of Schistocerca cancellata. NCBI lineage: Eukaryota > Metazoa > Arthropoda > Insecta > Orthoptera > Acrididae > Schistocerca > Schistocerca cancellata. Next base: position 481,087,477 of record NC_064626.1, on the reverse strand, counting down.
TATTTCTTAACACAGCCTTATAAGCTTTTCAAACTGTTTCTGACCACCCTGTATGACACATTCACCAGGCAACTGTCAACTAATTTCCGAAATACTGCATTCAAACATACAAACTAACAGTTTCACTAGAGCATGTTTTATCACAAAAGGAGCATCCACAGTAATGTTCCTGCACAACTGACATCCATTTTTCCATTGTGTCACCAGACTATATTGATTTAATCAGCTACCTTACACTCTTGCTCACATTTTCCAAACTCCAAAGCTGCTGTAGTTGTGGAGGCTAGTTAACTAGCTTTTCAAACTATCCTTAAAAATATTTAATTCAAATTCTGCAAGCAGATGTGTTTTGGATTCTTTGGTCAACACCTGTTTAATTGGTATCCTGATGCTTTCTCAGGCACTCATGCTAGTGAAACATTAGATTACCAATCAGTCTTTGGCTAAAGACCTCTAAACAGATACCATTAGCCCATGTGTCAAGAAGTGGCAGTGAAAGTCCCCAAGATGACAGATGTCTATTGTAAAGAGAAGCTGCATAGAGCTAGTTTTGCTAAACAAGTGCTCCAAAAATACTGACTAGATCAAAATTATTTGGGTCACTGGAAGTGTCCGATTCCACCTGTCTGCTTTAACTTGTGACCTAATGCTGGTGTGTGTGTGTGTGTGTGTGTGTGTGTGTGTGTGTGTGTGTGTGTGTGTGTGTGTGTGTGTGTCATCACTGCGGTGTGGTGGATATCATGTCTCCAACAGTGCTCCCTGTTGATTTTAATGTGTGGTACTGTGGTCAGACCTGGTTTTTGTGTGTGTGTGTGTGTGTGTGTGTGTGTGTGTGTGTGTGTGTGTGTGTGTGTGTGTGTGTGTGTGTGGCATTTTTGTTAGGTCTGATGAGTTACGTACTTGACATCGTGGTTTTTTTTTTATCTGTGTGTGTGTGTGTATATGGGGGGGGGGGGGCAAGGGGTGTGTTTTGACCAACTTATATGATTTTATCATAAGCTTTTGTTGGTAAGTAATTTTTGTTTTGGTTTTATTCTGTAATAATTGTGACATATTGTCTGTCGTATGTGTCTGGTATTTCAGTTGTGTTTTAATTGATCTAGTAAATACAGCGGTTTCGGTTCCAGTGGCATTCTGCAAGTTATGTAGGTGTGTGAAGTTTCTTGTTATTTTACTTGTGGACTACCAGTTGGTATCTAGAGCTGTATTTGAGCTATATAGGTCAAGGGAAATGTTCAATTCCACTGTTCATAGTTGCGAGTGTTGGCTTTTTGGTATCAAGGGCTTTGTTTGAGCTATGTAGGTCAAGTGAAGAGCATTATTCCTGTTGGTTTTGTTGTTGTAGTGCTACATTTTAAGTTGAGATTTTTTTTGGACACGATTTGTTTTGGGATTGTGTGGAATTTCGTATTGTATTTTCATACATTCATCTTGTCCCCGCCCTGCACCCCATATTTCCCACGGTTATCCCATTATTTTCACTATATTACTGGAGTGAGATGTTCTTGTGTCATTTACATTTTTGTTCAGATTTGTTGGCATATGTACATAAGAACATCATTGCCATTTTGTATATGCTGGAAGTAGGTGTTGCCACCATATTTCTGATGTCATGGGTCAAAGCAGACAGATGGAATCTGACACTTCCCTAATGCCAAATATTTTGGTACAGTCCATCTGCTACATTAATAGGAATATATTGGGCACTGTGATAGTAAGGATCCTGTGCCCTGCACTTCACTATGACATGGGCAATGCAAGTGCCCGTACAAATGACTTAGTACTGAATACTTAGTAGTGACAGAGATACTGAGAAGTACGTATGATTCATTGAGCCCAGTTTTTGTTTCTCTGCAATTACTCCATATGTCAAGATGGAGCTATTTTTGCAGCATTTTAAAGGACTTTGCAAATCTCCCAAATCTGTAACAGGTAACTCAGTAAACCCAAACACAGACACCTTAACAGTTGTTTCATTAGACAGCCAATATCAATGGCAAATTGTGTTGCAATCTAAATGTTAATACAAGTTGAATTTTGCAATTCTGATCAATAGATTGGGCTTAAATCAGTCTGGTGCATTCTTCAGTTAAATGACACCTGACACTGAACAGTCCATATCTGCAACAGCAAGAGTACAACTACTGCATGATAGGACTGAAGACAGCGAAACACAGCACAACTGCCTTTACTCACTGCTGGTAGTACAGCAGTTGTTGTAAGGTAGCCACCATCAATAAATAACATCAAAGTTCATATCACACCACCACGCTAATCTGAGGCCCCTGTTGACTGTACATGTAAAACTACACTCCAATAACATTCTGTTTGTAATGAGAAGCAAAACACAATTTTTTGTTGCACTGGTAATTTGCACGAAGCACCTCGTGTGCAAAGTTTGCTAATTTCACTTACATGTCACACAAACAACACTGAAAAAAATATCTTCTCAAACACCAGGCAAAATGCACATGACAACTCAGGGGGAACAGCCAGTACTATATTACTAGAGAACAATGGGACAAAAAGCAGCATCCATCAACCATGTCATATGTACTCTACACAGAGTAATAGGAAAAGGCCTAAAAGGAGGAAATTTTAAGACACATTTGATAGAAATTTAATTAACTCAATGTCCTCCTTTGCAATAGATATCACTGCTCTGTAAATAAAAATACTAATTTATTTTCTTCTAATTTTTATCCTGCTAGCAATAAAGAAACCCTTTAATATAAAATACTCGAGTGGCTAATGTTTGATATCTTTTTAGGGAGAAGAGCTCAAAAGTACATACAAAATGAAAAAGTGACTAAAGTAACTCATTTGAGACCTCCAGAATGACAGGCAATTATCATTCTTTGTACAATTAAAGTGATCATTGAGTTGACCTGCAATTGCAATCACCATGGACATAATGTTTTCAAAACCTCATTCTTCTGGACCAAGACTTCAAATTTATGTGGCTGATGTGACTCAGTGTGGTTATTTAGTGTACTTCTAGAAACATTACTTTAGCTAATCAGGGTGAAAAATAAATATTTTACCATATGAAAATAATATCCAGTTTATTCCATTTTCTTTCTCAACATTTGCTTCCTTCCAGAATGAGATTTTCACTCTGCAGTGCACACTCCGCTGCAGAGTGAAAATCTCATTCTGGAAACATGCCCCAGGCTGTGGCTAAGCCATGTCTCCGCAATATCCTTTCTTTCAGGAGCGCTAGTTCTGCAAGGTTCACAGGAGAGCTTCTGTAAAGTTTGGAAGGTAGGAGACGAGGTACTGGCAGAAGTAAAGCTGTGAGAATGGGGCGTGAGTCATGCTTGGGTAGCTCAGTTGGTAGAGCACTTGCCCGCGAAAGGTAAAGGTCCCGAGTTCGAGTCTCGGTCCGGCACACAGTTGTAATCTGCAATATAGTTCCATTTGCTTTCTTCTTTGTCAACTATAATTCTCTGCAAATACTCAAAGCAAAGTTTAAAACTATTTATAAATAAAAATGCTGCAGACTGTTACATAAACAGAAACTTAGTCTTAAGTTATCTTTGTAAAAACCTCATGGGGGTCTTCCTCCCCTCCCCTCCCCTCCCTCCCTCCCCCCCACAATTACAAAAGGCAAAGTGTGCGAATGTCTTACTTTCTCCAAATTAACAGTTTGACACCGCAACAAAATTACCCATCTCCTTTCAAAAATACACACTGAACAACAATCTTGTATCCTATAGTTCAAATGTTCCAGGCAACAAACTATTGAAAACAGTGTCATTGATCAATACCTGTGAGTGCACAGTTACAAAGAAGTTTCTGTATTCTGTAAGAATTACAACTCTTACTTTTTATCGCATAACAGCACTCCTGTCAGACCCAGTCTTACTATTATATCAATATGTAACTAACCACAGTGGAGAAAGCTAAACAGTTTTGCTGTTATCGTACATAGTACTTAGTTTACCATTGAGTTACATCCAGGTCATTGGTATCAACAATTCTATATCCAAAAACTGAATATGAACATGCAGTTTACTTTGGCAATTAAAACAAGAGTTCGATGTTAGGAGTCTTAGGTCTGAACGAAATTATTTCGCCAAAACATAAAAGTATTAAACCAGTCTGATCATGCAAATTAAATGTAACAGGCTGTAATTCCTGTCTAAACCGGAATTACCCAAGTCAAACACCAATTGTGGAACGCAAAAATTAATAAATAAAAAAAAAGACAGCCATTAAATCTCGTAATTTCTAACATTTTTATGGGGAACTATAGCGTCTTTGAAACCGTAGCCATACGAACAGGAGAGCAGAGCTCACCGCCTGTGTGGCACGCGTTAACAGCGGCTCCCTACGACAGAGACCGGCAAACGTAAAATATTTTATCTTCATACCTTTGGCTCCCCAATTTCTCTCACTTCCACACCCAGTTCCTCTGCTCCGGCGTCTTCCTTTTCTGTAGCCATCGGGAAGTCCTCACTTGAAAACCTATCACAGAAAATTACATTACGTGCGGTACCTTGCTATGGCACGAAGCCGGTACGGCGTATAAAATGCAAGTACGCATTAATCATTACAGTAAATTAATGTATATTCTACTAATAACTTTCTATACGCGTATTAAATATTCAATACATTTTGACGCGCAACTAACAGGTAGTTATTTCGACGCAAGTTGTGATCTCCCAAGTAAGAAGTTCGCGTAACAAACGTAAAATGAGAAATGATCAAAATTCAAAGAAGGGGTAGCAAATTAGCTAAAGGCGCTAGAGAATAAAGTAAGAATTGTCTTTCTATCTAAAATTAATAATTGACAAGTCCCCTAACCCCCGCAAGCACTACGTCCAGCTAACTTCTGACAGCGCCGACAGAGCCAGACACGTCTCTGGCTACCAGTCCTCTCCCTCTGGTTGTCAATCTCGATATGGAGTACCTGACTTTCGTTCGAGGTATTGACATCACTCTTGGTTTGACAGTTATGGAAATATTATCTATGTGTATGTCTCAGTTTAGTGTAAAAAATTATCGGTAAGTTTTCAGTTACTTTGTAATCCATTGTGTGATTTCATTTTTAACGATACACATTTCAGCGTTTTATATTGGCAAATGTTGACGTCACGGGTGTCGAACGTACGAAAAGTTCTCAAATATTTCAGTAAAGAAATTTCACTTCAGATGACAGATGAGATTCAGAAAAATTATTTTTTTTCCAATACCAATCCCTAGCACTAAACTGATTCAGCTATGTTAAAGTTTTCGGCAAACACTACTTTAGTTTCGAAGGCATATTACATGATTATAAAATCTATTATTATCCTTTTCTAAGAAGCGTGAGGCTGTCAAGATGTAACGATACTGCGTCTATTTGTTTGAAACTGACAACACAGAAGATCGTTGAATGTATATTCCAGGTGTGTTAAGCGATTATTACTCGCGCAAACAAAGTTGGCAGTCGGCGCGGTGGTTGATGGGAGGACTGTAAATGGAAAATTCCTTTACGGTCGCTCCCATCAGCCACGCGCCGAGTGTCGACTTTGTTTGCTCTTGTAATATATATCCCAGAGTTTATAGACTAGCGTTCCGCAATCGTTGCTAAATGGTAACTGGAAACCACTGAAGATCGTTGTTTGTGTACAGCCAACTATGCGGTTGGGTCTCATGACCGAATGAAAGTAAATTTTCTACACTTTATTGGTCGAGGATGGATTAACCATGGTTACTTTTATTGCTGCTGATTAAAATATGGATAGGGAAAGGACAACCATGGTTCAAATCGTATTTCTCTATTTGTTCAATCTGTTTGTTTAGTTACGTAATTTATGCCCACATTGGAGTACTATAATCAAACATTATACAACAGAGTCCCCAATGAATAAGTTTACATCTTAACAGTCCTTACCCAAAAGATCCTCACTCAGAGTGATCTGGAGGCTCTTTCTTCTGCTCATACAACATACGTCTTCTATTATGATGTTATGAATGTCAGTCATACGTATTTCTTCTCCAGTAGCAGCATCTCTTCTCTGTTCAATCTGATGTTTGTTAATGTTCATTTCATTTATATCCATGCATACTTCTTAAAACCACTATTTTTGGTCTTACTGTTCCGAAAGTAGTCAAAAAGTTGTTTGAGGAGCATGGTATTTGGTAGACGTGAAATGTGACAAAAAATACAACCCTTCTTTCTCGCATTGTATCTACAATGGGTTCATTTTCTTGGTAAACCACCGAATTGGGCAATAGTTCCCACTCAGCATATATTTGTTGTTTTTTTTAATTGATAATCGTTCTGAGTATTCTTGTAACAACTTTCTGCAGTTTATCAGTTGTTATTTGAGTGTTTAGTTTAAATAAAGTTTCACTTGCATACGTTGCCTCCAGTTTAACATAAGAGGAATAATGCTGAAGTTTAACAGGTATTGAAAGTGATCTTTTTTGTAAGTTGGCCATGTAGTTCTTTGTGCACATTACAATTTTGATGACCTGCTATCTACTGATGCTGTTTCACTGACATTCTAAGTAATCATCTCAGCAAGACACTTAACCTATTTCACCACCTCAATTTTTTGAGCATTGTGGAGTGTAATGTGGGATGTGACAACTGGGAAGGTGGGTATCATTTCTGTTCTCTCAAAAGAAATTTTCCACCCCTCCTTTACCACAAATCGTTCAAGTTCTTCAATCTGAAACTTTGCTTTATCAATACTATTTCCTAACAACAACAAATGATCTGCAAAAGCAAGACAATTAAGTCAAATCTTTCTTCCAATCTTAACAGATAGTGGATATATCTTGCAGTATTCATGCATAACTTTCTATAGCACACAATTAAACAGTAATGGAGACAATCCATAACCTTGTCAAATGCTGTTGGAGTGTCAAGATGTCCAGTGAATTCCTTCCCAAATCTTACTCTAGATATTTCTAAGAGTGACGTCAATGGGGTTGACAAGTTTCTGATGTAAACCAAATTGTGTGAGGATAGACAGGAGAAATGCACAATGGATACTGTCATAAGTTTTTTTTAAAAAAAAATTGATGAAGGTGATCACTAGCTTGTTGCTCCTGATCCTGCGGCATTTCATTATCCATTTAAGAGTAATAATTTGATGAAGACAGCTTCGTCCCAGACGAAAACCTCTTTGATATTCACCTAATTCACCATCAAGCTGTTTATAAATTCTGAAATCAGAACCTTAGAGAAAATTTTGTAAGTGGTATCCAGCAGAGACATACCTCTGCAATTATTTGGACCCAATGTGAGACTTGAGTTTCTCCTGGCATATACAACTTTCAAACAGCTTACAGGTATTCAGCCAGGTAATATTTTCAGCGACCACCGATATTTCGGCGGGAGTACACCTTCAGGGCAGTTTGGCTTGAAAAGGGTGGGGTGTACTCCTGCCGAAATATCTGTGGTCGGTGAAAATATTACCTGGCCGAATACCCATAAGTTATTTGAATGTTTGGATCCAGTTTATCTCCTTTCTTGTGTAGTAGATGGTTTATTGCAACATTCCTCTGGCATTTTATCACTATTCAAAATGTCAATAAGATGTTCATGTAAATTCAGAATAGTTTGTAGATTTGCATACTTCCAAAGTTCTACAACTAGTTGGTTCTTATTAGATGCATTATAGAGTCAAATTCCAAACAACATTCAGGTTCCACAGTATTTAAAAATTATTTGAAGTATTCAGCCAAAATCTTTGAATTGTCATAATTGTTATGTGCCATCTTTCTGTTCGTATCCTGCATCATAAGAGTAGGTGGAGTATATTTCCATTCATACTGTTTAAATATGTGGTTGGAATCCTTCATCTTATCGAGACTGAAAGCATCCTTCATAGATTTTAGAGAGTCCTGATGAAATTCCATTTGACCCTTCTAATTTCTTCTTCTTCTAGTACTGATTACTTCCTCCCTGGAACTTCCGGTTTTCTTTTGTTGATCACTTAATCAAACTTCATGATGATATGGGATTGCCAAATCACATTCCCCCAAGCATGTTTCTTCTGTTTCCATAAGGGAGTAACTTCTTCAGCCAAGACTTTTAATCCATTGATAATTGCTGGTAGATTGTCACTTAAAGGTGCTCTAGATTTCTTGCAATAAATTGGATTATTAATAATATAACTAGGATCATAAGTTCTCTTTCTATCTGACTTTTGAGGTTTGTTTTTCCTTTCAGGTTTCAGTTTGATTTTGATTTTTGACATGTAGTGATCTGAATCAATATTGACTTCGTGGAGGACTTTAACATTACAGATTTCCTTATGAAATTTCCGATCCATGGCCACTTGACAATGGCACATTACCAAGTCATTAACTTATATGGTCTTCTCTTAAACTTTGTTGCCTCCAAAACCAACTGATGTGCAGTACAAAATTCAATTAACTGTCCTCCATTACTGTTTGTAAGTTTATGTGCTGGCCACCACACCAACACACTTCGAAATTTCTTCTCTCATCCTATCTTTGCATTAAAGTCTCCAAGTAGAAGTTTAATATTAGTATCTGGTATGGTCCTTACCAACTGGTCAAGATCATCCCAAAATTTTTGCACTCCATCCTTAACAATTCTATTTTCAATATTAGTTGGAACATGATCATGTATTGGTATGTAGATTTTGTTTTGCATGTTAATTGTTAGCAGTGCCATTCATGTGGAATCAGATGAAAAATCCTCAATGGAATCCAATTTTCTATTGTGTACCAAGGAACCCATCCCAAAATGGGTAAAATTTTCTATTGATCGTTCTCCTGGTGGTCCTTTATAAATCTGATATCCTCCAGATTCGATTGGAACCTGATTATTATTACATGTCTCTTGAAGGGCTACAATAACTATCTTATGCTGATCTAAGATACCTGTTAGATGTTTCAACTTACCAGCTTTCCATAAATAACTATTGCAAAATAGGAAAAACTTCTTGGCTGCTTAAATTTTAACCTATTCTTGCGTGAAATATGTTGCATGCTTGATTGTTTATTCAGTACATCGCTAGGCGCTTCGACTAGCCTTAGTTTTTTTATCCAAATGGTATTTTCACTTGGATGATCTTGTTGAGACTGTCCAAACTGTTGGAGTGTTTCGATAGAAGACTCCTCTGTTTGTTAGACTGTCTGATCAAAGGTCAAGTGTCTTCCAAAGTCGGTTTATAAGTTTAGATGTGATCTAGAAAGATGATGGACGAAGTGTGGAATAAGCCTTCCTACAATTGTCAATTGTTACCACTTTTGGCTAGCATTCTTTGGAAGTGATTAAAATCCATCTTTGGTGTGTAGTGGAAAAAATGTGTTTTGAGGTATGTGGAGTAAATTTTTACCACAGTATAATATTCGCTCTGGTATGTATACTCATGAAAAAATGCTGTAATTGTGTGTTTTATGGTCATAGTCATATACTCGTGTATCACACTGCATTCCAAAAATTCGTAATGTTTTGCACTTTTTTCGAAACTTACAAAATAACAAATTGCACCATATGGGGCACAGCTATCAGTTTAAATCAGTTTCATGAGAGCCACAGTGTAACACATTTACAATGGCGTGACCAGAGCAACCTCTGCACTTGTAGCCGCTGACAATGATGAGAGCCAAAGTGGGTCACAGGTAGATCCTTCTATGTTATATACCAACTGAGGAATATGCAACATGCCAAGATCTGGTTGGCCTTAATATTTTTTTTTTTGAGGTTTTCCTCATGCTGATGAAAGAATGAGTAACCAAAAAATAGAAAGAATGGAGTAGGTTGCATTACAACAGATAAAAAAAGTAAAAAATGTATTTGAAGATCGTTGAAGGTGATGGGTGATGATACAGGAAAAGAAAACTGAAACTAGCAAGAGAAATCTGTTTACCAAAGAACACAATTTGTCTGGAATAATGAAAGACAAAATGTGTGCCCCTTTACACTATGCAGACAATGACGACATTTAAGATCGAAATGAGGGCAAAGAAGAAAATATTAGACCAGCTGTTCGAGTTTATCACATTTTCATAGAGTTCCCTTGCAAGAACACAGATCACTATATAGTTAAAGTGACCAGGCACAAGGTGATTATGGTGACTGTGAAGTGAATTTCTCCATAGCTGACAAAAATCCAAACTTTTGTATACCCAAATACAGATGGTACAATACGTGTGTCAGAAAAAGTGAAGCAATGGCTTTTATTAAAATATTCCTGGGTATTATGCCATGGTTGGATGAATTTCTTGTTGGTGGTTTTGAACAAGAAATTCGTCTGACCACAGCACAATTGTGTGGAATACTATAATAAATGTGACATTTACAGTTATTAAAGTTAACATTGTAGCAATGGTTGTACCAAACCTGTTTTTTTGGGGGAAACCAAAAGGCAGCAGGGTGCCTTAAATGTTATACCAGTCTAAAAATTTTATGTCCAATGAATATTGAATTGTAAAAACATTGAAATTATTTTGAAAAATGTTAAATATTAATTTTCTTTAGCACATAATTGTAGCTTGTATTCTGCAGCAGTTGAATAATATAAGTTATGCCAATATGAACATAAATGCAATTGCAGGCTTTCTCAGCATATTCCAACGATGAACTTTTATTGGGTGATCAGCTGAGTGGTGGCGTCGTCTTGTTGCAACGTTTCAATGAGTTTCGTACCCATCATGGTCAAGCAAGGTGTACACAAGACGATGCCACCACTCGACTGATCACCCAAGAAGAATTCATCAATATGAATATAGTTTTTCATGCTTGTTATACTGCACCTCAGTATGTGTTACCCTCTGGCCCACACTGGGGCACACAGTAACAGTTTACATTCATGCTGAACATTCTCAGTAAATACACCAATTTCAAAGCTTCATGGAGTTTGTAAGTTTGAAATAATCGTTAAGGGATCTTTAAAGAAAAATACATAAAAAGAACCATGGCTTTACAAGCATATTTTTTTATAAAGTTTAAGAAATTAACTTTTCTGTTAATTTGTGCTCCATCTTCACTTACAGAAAAAGTGAGCCGCCAAGAATCATTATGGACCCTAAAAGATAATCATATAGAGAGCCAAAGCATCAGCATCTAATTATTGTAATCTAGAAGAAAATAAAATCACAGTTATGTGGAAAAATAAAGTATTTTGGTTTCTGCTTCCCTAGTGGTGTCATCTGAGAGTCACAAATGGATAATATGTTGTGGAAGCACTGAGTGTACTTCAGCATTAAGTAATTATTGGTAAAGTGCTGCAGAGTTAACTCCTTGAAACAAGTTTTCTCTGATAGTTTTAGTTCAAAACATGTTGTATACATCGATGGAAATGAGAAACTGAAGAATTTACATACAACATGTACTTAGAATACTATCTTATTCTCTGTAATTACTCCCATAATGTGTCTGTCACTATATGCAGCATTTCTTCTTTAGGTAGTCCAATAAAGTGTAGCAAAACTTGATTTTTACTGTCCACAGCTGAGAAGAATGCATACAGCAGCGACATGGCTGCAAATGATGTGATGCGGTCCAACCAGCATGTTATGTGCTGTTCTGGAACATTGTCGTGAATGCAGTTGTGTCATTATAATAGCTGTGACTGACTTGAAAAATTCGAATGACGTAAACCTGTTAATTTGTCTATGGTAGAGTCGGTGAAAGAAGATTCCTGTGAGGTGATAGTACTGTAGCCAGTTTTGAGCTGTGAATTGCAAACAGCTGCAGGCAACAGCCGCTAGCGACTATAGAACTGCAACAACACTGAGTTGCCATAGAGATGTATACAAGATAATATTACGTGATGGGTTGACGAATATGGCTGAAACAGCCACGCCAAGGCCCTGCAACTGTCAGCGATCTTGTCTCACTGATCCAACTATAACCACCTCAGTAAACTGATACTTCTGAAATAATACGAGGGATATTCGGAAAGCAAGTTCCGATCGGTCAAGAAATGGAAACCACTGTGAAAATCTAATAAAGGTTTGCACATATGTGCTCGACAGTGTCTCTAGTATGCCTATCGGTTGCACCACTTCGCTCTTTTCAGTTCTGAGCACATGGTGAGCACACAAAGATGCATAGAAAGTAGTGTCTCCCGCCAAGTATGAGGTCCTGGTGAGAGATTTCGCCAGCTGTTAATGCAGCCCACATTACAGTGCTGTCATATGGTTCCTACTTCGTGATAATTCTCGGTCGAAGTCTGCAGGGGCAATGAAAATGCTCCTGCAGCGTTTTCGACGGGAAGCGTTTGATCACCCGCACTACAGCCCGTAATTGGCTACCTCTGTGTTTCATCTCTGCTCACATAAATACACCCACATCTTGACCAATGAAACTGTGTCACGTCAACCTATGTTCGAAGTGCCCCCCGTTTTCATCAGTACCCGTTAGCAGACGGGTAACAAGAGAGTGTTGCACAGATTGTAGAGTTTCTATAGAGATTACTCCACATGCTGCAGTAATATGGTGTTGCATATCCTCTTAATGGCGTCAAGTCGGGGGACTGTGCTGAACATCGCACAGTACTTCCCCAACCCATCCACCTATTTGGAAATGTCGCCTCTAGAACGTCTCTGGCTACTTTGCATTGTGTACGGGACATCCATCACGTTGCAACCACATTGATAGACGAGTTTCCAATCCTAGATCCTTCATGAGGAGCGCTCGTGTGAGTTGAAGAAATGATGCATATCCCTGTCCATTGAATGTTCCACAGTAAAAATATGGACCTATAATACAGTTAGCAATGATACCGCACCAAACATTGACACGCCACTGTCGTTGATGAGCAACTTGGCGAATCCAGTGGGGATTTTGCACGGACCAGTAGTGCATGTTCCGCAGATTCACGTTACAATGACTTGTAAATGAAGCCTCGGCCATAAACAATGTATTGCTTAGGAGTAGTGGATTACCTTGCAACTGTTGAAGTGCAAAACGACAGAAAGCAGTGTGGGATTCAAAGTCATTCCTGTACAGTTCTTGGTGCAGTGAGGTATGGAACGGATGAAACCGATGGCGATGCAAGATTCTGCACACACTACTGTGGCTTATTCCTACACCTCGTGCAATTTCTCGTACACCCACCTGAGGATTGTGCGCTACAGCTGCCCGAACAGCAATTTCGTTTCCATTGCCAGTCGCTGGCCTTATACGTCAACTTTTTGTGGGAGCCCAGCATCCTGTTTCCGTGAGTGTCTTGCAGATGTTGCCAATGGTTCAACGTGACTGACAACCGCCGATCTGGGTAGCGTTCAACATACAGTGTCACAGCTGCGGCTGCATTTCTGTGATATTCGTCATAAATTAAAATAATATCTACTTTTTCTTCATTATCGAAGGCCAGCATATCGACTAGATGACGGCAAATGAAACAAGCCATAAGAAAACAGGTTTTAATGTGGCAACGTATGTGGATTACGTTACGGTATGAGAGCAGTTCAGCAGACGAGATTAGGATACACTTGTACACTGAAGGTAGAGCGTGCCGTGGTGATATTGGTGTGTTAACGGCAGGATACAGGCGCCAGTGCGGGCAACCCCTGCTCTGAGCACAGTACTACTACGATATATTACGTCAGAAACTGTGACGCCGTTGCTATCCTTCAAAAGCCACATATTTCAGAACTTGTGAGGTTTAGAAACGTGAAACTAAGTGTGTTACCACTAATTGTACCTCTAGTTGTCATTTCGTAACAATCAACGTTATGCACAGGACATCCACCATGTTGATACCGCATTATTTGACACATTATAAGAGCTGGATCGGTTCAAGTAAGGTACAGCTCGAGAAGGGGCTACACTATCCCCCTTTGCGATTGCCATCAGTGAAATATGGGCCAATGGTGTGTTGTCATACATACCATACCATACACTGTTGTTGTTGTTGTTGACTTCAGTCCAGAGACTGGTTTGATGCAGCTCTCCATACTACTCCTATCCTGTGCAAGCCTCTTCATCTCCCAGTACCAATTGCAACCTACATCCTTCTGAATCTGTTTAGTGTATTCATCTTTGGTCTCCCTCTACGATTTTTACCCTCCATGCTGAATGCTAAACTGGTGATCCCTTGACGCCTCAGAAAATGTCCTACCAAGCGATCCCTTCTTCTAGTCAAGTCGTACCACAAATTTCTCTTCTCCCCAATCCTATTCAATATCTGCTCATTAGTTATGTGATCTACCCATCTAATCTTCAGCGTTCTTCTGTAGCACACATTTCGAATGCTTCTCTTCTTGTCCAGACTATTTATCGTCGACGTTTCACTTCCATGTATGGTTACACTCCATACAAATACTTTCAGAAACGACTTCCCGACACCTAAATCTATACCAGATGTTAACAAATTTCTCTTCTTCAGAAAAGCTTTCCTTGCCATTGCCAGTCTACATTTTATATCTTCTCTACTTCGACCATCACCAGTTATTTTGCTCCCCAAAGATCAAAACTCATTTACTACTTTAAGTGTCTCATTTCCTAATCTAATTCCCTCAGCATCTCACGATTTAATTCGACTACATTTCATTATCCTCGTTATGCTCTTGTTGATGTTCATCTTATATCCTCCTTTCAAGACACTGTCCATTCCGTTCAGCTGCTCTTCCAGGTCCTTTGCTGTCTCTGACAGAATTACAATGTCATCGGCGAACCTCAAAGTTTTTATTTATTCTCTGTGGATTTTAATTCCTATGCCGAATTTTTCTTTTATTTCCTCTACTGCTTGCTCAATATACAGATTGAATAACATCGGGGATAGGCTACAATCCTGTCTCACTCCCTTCCCAACCACTGCTTCCCTTTCATGCCCCTCGACTCTTATAACTGCCATCTGGTTTCTGTACAAATTGTAAATAGCGTTTCGCTCCCTGTATTTTACCCCTGCCACCTTCCGAATTTGAAAAGAGAGTATTCCAGCCAACATTGTCAAAAGCTTTCTTTATGTCTACAAATGCCAGAAACGTAGGTTTGCCTTTCCTTAATCTGTTTTCTAAGATAAGTCGTAGGGTCAGTATTGCCTCACGTGCTCCAACATTTCTACGGAATCCAAACTGATTTTCCCCGAGGTCGGCTTCTACCAGTTTTTCCATTCGTCTGTAAAGAATTCGTGTTAGTATTTTGCAGCTGTGGCTTATTAAACTGATAGTTCGGTAATTTTCACATCTGTCAACACCTGCTTTCTTTGCGATTGGAATTATTACATTATTCTTGAAGTCTGAGGGTATTTCGCCTGTCTCGTACATCTTGCTCATGGCAGAGTTTTGTCAGGACTGGCTCTCCCAAGGCTATCAGTAGTTCTAATGGAAGGTTGTCTACGCCCAGGGCCTTGTTTCGACTTTGGACTTTCAGTGCTCTGTCAAACTCTTCACGCAGTATCATATCTCCCATTTCATCTTCATCTACCTCTTCTTCCATTTCCATAATATTGTCCTCAAGGACATCGCCCTTGTATAGACCCTCTATATACTCCTTCCACCTTTCTGCTTTTCCTTCTTTGGTTAGAACTGGGTTTCCATCTGAGCTCTTGATATTCATACAAGTGGTTCTCTTTTCTCCAAAGGTCTCTTTAATTTTCCTGTAGGCAGTATCTATCTTACCCCTAGTGATATATGCCTCTACATCCTAACATTTGTCCTCTAGCCAGGCCTGCTTAGACATTTTGCACTTTCTGTCGACTCATTTTAGAGACGTTTGTATTCCTTTTTGCCTGCTTCATTTACTGCATTTTTGTATTTTGTCCTTTCATCAATTAAATTCAATAACTCTTCTGTTACCCAAGGATTTCTATTAGCCCTCGTCTTTTTACCTACTTGATCCTCTGCTGCTTTCACTATTTCCTCTCTCAAAGCTACCCATTCTTCTTCTACTGTATTTCTTTCCCCCATTCCTGTCAATCGTTCCCTAATGCTCTCCCTGAAACTCTCTACAACCTCTGGTTCTTTCAATTTATCCGCATCCCATCTCCTTAATTTCCCACCTTTATGCAGTTTCTTCAGTTTTAATCTACAGTTCATAACCAATAGATTGTGGTCAGAGTCCACATCTGCCCCTGGAAATGTCTAACAATTTAAAACCTGGTTCCTAAATCTCTGTCTTACCATTATATAATCTATCTGATACCTTCTAGGATTTTCCAGGATTCTTCCATGTGTACAACTTTCTTTTATGATTCTTGAACCAAGTGTTAGCTATGATTAAGTTATGCTCTGTGCAAAATTCTACCAGGCTGCTTCTTCTTTCATTCGTTACCCCCATTCCATATTCACCTACTACGTTTCCTTCTCTTCCTTTTCCTACTATCGAATTCCAGTCACCCATGACTATTAAATTTTCGTCTCCCTTCACTATCTGAATAATTTCTTTTATCTCTTCATACATTTGATCAATCTCTTCATCAACTGCGGAGCTAGTTGGCTTATAAACTTGTACTACTGTGATAGGCGTGGGCTTCGTTTCTATCTTGGCCACAATAATGCGTTCACTATGCTGTTTGTAGTAGCTTACCCGCATTCCCACTTTTTAATCATTATTAAACCTACTCCTGCGTTACCGCTGTTTGATTTTGTATTTATAACCCTGTATTCACGTGATCAGAAGTGTTTTTCTTCCTGCCACCGAACTTCACTAATTCCCACTATATCTAACTTCAACCTACCCATTTCCCTTTTTAAATTTTCTAACCTACCTGCCCGATTAAGGGATCTGACATTCCACGCCAGTTTTCTTTCTCCTGATAACGACATCCTCTTGGAGTAGTCCCCGCCCGGAGATCCGAATGGGGGATTATTTTACCTCCGGAATACTTTACCCAAGAGGACGCCATCATCACATAACCATACAGTAAAGCTGAATGCCTTCGGGAAAAATTACGGCTGTAGTTTTCCCTTCCATTCAGCCGTTTGCAGTACCAGCACAGCAAGGCCGTTTTGGTTAGTGTTACAAGGTCAGACCAGTCAATCATCCAGACTGTTGCCCCTGCAACTATTGAAAAGGCTGCTGCCCCTCTTCAGGAACCACACGTTTGTCTGGCCTCTCAACAGATACCCCTCCGTTGTGGCTGCACCTAAGGTACGGCTAACTGTATCGCTGAGGCACGCAAGCCTCCCCACCAACAAACAGGTCAATAGTTCACACTAACACTGGTGAAACCCGTTTTTGAATGTCTATTGTTGTTCCAGAGATATTTGAGGTGGCAGTGTTAGGTGAGACACCCTGTATATCTAATAAACATTTGAATCGATATATTCTAAGCGTGTATATTCGAAGTGTGGAGACTACATTTTTAAAATAAATATTATATACAGGGTGGTCCATTGATCCTAACTGGGCCAAATATCTCGCGAAATAAGCGTCAAACGAAAAAACTACGAAGAACGAAACTTGTCTAGCTTGAAGGGGGAAACCAGATGGCGCTATGGTTGGCCCGCTGGATGGCGCTGCCATAGGCCAAACGGATATCAACTGCGTTTTTTAAAAATAGGAACCCCCATTTTTTATTACATATTCGTGTATTACGAAAAGAAATATGAATGTTTTAGTTCGACCACTTTTTCGCTTGGTGATAAATGGTGATGTAATAGTCACAAACATATGGCTCACAATTTTAGACGAACAGTTGGTAACTGGTAGGTTTCTTAAATTAAAATACAGCACGTAGGTACGTTTGAACATTTTATTTCGGTTGTTCCAATGTGATACATGTACCTTTGTGAACTTATCATTTCTGAGAACGCATGCTGTTTACAGCGTGATTACATGTAAATACCACATTAATGCAACAAATGTTCAACATGATGTCCGTGAACCTCAATGCATTTGGCAGTACGTGTAACGACATTCCTCTCAACAGCGAGTAGTTCGCCTTCCGTAATGTTTGCACATGCATTGACAATGCGCTGACGCATGTTGTCAGGCGTTGTCGGTGGATCACGATAGCAAATATCCTTCAACTTTCCCCACAGAAAGAAATCAGGGGACGTCAGATCCGGCGAACGTGCGGGCCATCGTATAGTGCTTCGACGACCAATCCACCTGCCATGAAATATGCTATTCAATACCGCTTCAACCGCACGCGAGCTATGTGCTGGACATGCATCATGTTGGAAGTACATCGCCATTCTGTCATGCAGTGAAACATCTTGTAGTAACATCGGTAGAACATTACGTAGGAAATCAGGATGTATTGCACCATTTAGATTGCCATCGATAAAATGGGGGCCAATTATCCTTCCTCCCATAATGCCGCACCATACATTAACCCGGCAAGGTCGCTGATGTTCCACTTGTCGCAGCCATCCTGGATTTTCCGTTGTCCAATAACACTAGACCCACAGGCACAATCTAAAACATCACACAAAAAAATGGTTCAAATGGCTCTGAGCACTATGGGACTCAACATCTTAGGTCATAAGTCCCCGAGAACTTAGAACTACTTAAACCTAACTAACCTAAGGACACCACACACACCCATGCCCGAGGCAGGATTCGAACCTGCGACCGCAGCAGTCCCGCGGTTCCGGACTGCAGCGCCAGAACCGCTAGAACACCGCGGCCGGCAACATCACACAAAATGATTAAATTACACTAGCATTAGTCAAAACGAATGTAGTGAACCATCCCCTACTCCTGGTGGAACTAATGCCATCAGCGAGCTACTGTATACATTTCAACCCAAATTAACTCTGAGAGCCACATTCTAGCAGAAACGCCTGTACTCACCAAAGCCTTGAACAGGAATACCCTAACCCCAGAACTTAACGTCCCCCACTGGACACTCAGGAATACCCTAACCCCAGAACTTAACGTCCCCCACTGGACACTGAGTCCAAAGCAAAAATATAATGAGGGCTGTGTTGCCTAATCTTCATCGCCTATTACACAGCACGCCACTCTCTAAGCCAATCGATAGGACAGCAAAAAAGTACAGGATGTAACAACCACAGTGCCTTCAGGACAGAGGAATTTCTAACGCCTTCTGGAAGCTTCTACAGATGATCTCCCACAACAAGTCGACGAACTGAGTCTTGAAAATGGCGGGAAAGAGCGTGAAAGTCTTTGTGGCTCGTGCCCTCCATGCAAGTTTTAAGGAAGCCAAAGAATTTCCCTTGTCCCCTCTGTGAAGGAAAATAATCTAAGCATCACCTCAAACTCGCCACAAAGACGCCATTTTACTGTTTTCATGCAAGTGGCTACATGAGGAATTTGGATATGGAAGGGGGGCCACTGATCTCAGCAATCACACCAGGAAATTAAATACAATAATTTCTCCATTAGAAATCCTTTCCGAGTTATCGACAAGTGACAGAACGATGCCGATTATACGAAGATTAAATGTCCCCTACAGCTCAAAAACGAAGTTATGAAAGATACATGCAAGTAACATCCACATTACGAAAGGTACACGCAAGTAACATTTACCTTTCATCACTTGGATCCCCACATAAAAATTTCCACAGAGATTCATTTTTTTAATAAAGGAGGAGGGTCAAGAAAATTTGTTAGATTCTTCAACTCTGGGTACAAATAGATATGGAGGTGACTCTAGCGCCAAATCATATGTTCCACATTTCCTTTGCAGTGAATATTGACTTAGCGTAAGCTATAACATTACATGAATAGTCCGTTATTATAGGATACAATGGGTGCATCATTATATCGTAACACATAAAGAGCAAACATTATTGACCATCCCAACTGGCCTTGAACCACATGATCCTAGTCTCCAATTACTTGACAGTTCAAATGGTTCAAATGGCTCTGAGCACTATGGGACTTAACTTCTGAGGTCATCAGTCCCCTAGAACTTAGAACTACTTAAACCTAACTAACCTAAGGACATCACACATATCGAAGCCCGAGGCAGGATTCGAACCTGCGACCGTAGCGGTCGCGCGCTTACATACTGTGGCGCCTAGAACCGCTCGGCCATCCCGGCCGGCCACTTGACAGTAAATTCAAATACAAGTCACTAGGTTAAAGAATAAAGTGTTCAATCTTAGGAAGTTAAATAAAGGTAAAATATCAGGCAGCACGTAGCGTGAGAGCATCTTTCTGATGACTAAGATTCAACTGTTACATATTGCAGAATCAAACATAAGTTACACATTAAAGTATAAAAATAAAGTATTCAACGGCAAAGAGTTATGTGAAGGTAAAATATCAGGCAGCATACATCGTGCAAGCATCTTTTCTGATGACTATGATTCTACTGTCACAAAGACCTCAGTAATTAATGCAACTGATATATCTGTAAGCAGTATACACACAAAGAGAACTGTTTAAGTTGGCCTGAGACCACAGACATATCACCCAATTATGTCTTATACATAATCATTATATGAATGACAAATTAGTAGCAATCATTATGGGCCAGGATCAAATGAGATACAAATTAGATCACATAGAACAACACAATAACTGACTGAGAGGAAGAAAGAGAATGGTTTTAGCACGGTGGAAGGTGCACGTCATTAGGACAGTTCTTTATGCACTTTCATCCATGAACAAGCACCAAATGGAAACACATTAAACTTGAATACAAAGAAGAAGGACACAAAGCACGCAATGTATAAATATTTAAATCAACCGAACAATAGCAAAAATCTTGCTCATAAATAAGTACACTGGACTGCACAAAGTTTTTCATTGAAGGGAAACCGGGATGGACACAAATACAGATTACATTGGATTTACAAAGTAGTAAAGGTAAAGATGACCATCTTGGTACTCAGTTGTAGCAGAGTCAATGGTAATGCTAAATCATGCTTATTGAATAAAGTTTTCTCTTTCGCAACACTTTACCCTACTACTGAAGCATCGTGCACAACATTAGATCGTAGTACTTCACTGCGTGCACTTGTTACATAAAGAATGATTCGAAGAACTATGGAGATGATAGGGGTGTAAACTGTATGAGATGTAGACTTCACAGATGTGTCTCTTATGAACTCAGAGATTACCAAGTCCAGATGCTCAACATCGCCTTTTAAGTTTACACCACTGGCAAATTTTACTCTTTCTCACCGATTCCCTCAACAGCTCATCTCCACAACACCCTCACATCAATGGAGGGTATATGTCTCTTACAGACAGATTATTCAATGTTCATGCCTCAAACAAAGAGCACACTGGTTTTGTAAACAGCATTTAGTTCATCAATGATCACTTGATTATGTCTATGGCGGAGGCTCTCAGAAAGTTCCAACACAGCAGAATTCCCACTGATAAAGGTATACGTTTCTATATTTACAGTTTATATCTTTCGTCTAATGCAGTATTAACTGTCCTTGCCGAAAGAAATCCTGTCCGTTCACTTACAGAACTCAGGGCACATGACACACAGAATGGCAATAACGTTGATTGTTCGTTATTTCTCGACACAGCAACTTGTTCACAGAACACAACAAATAATGTGTGGGTTAATGTCTAGGGCGAACTTCTACACACCAAGTCGCAGGATTTCGCCAGTGATTGGATGATAATCTCAAAATTGTCCATTGCTTACAGATGATTAATAATCTCAAAACTGTCCATTGCTTACAGATGATCAAAAGTTAAATAATGTTTCACATCGATACTTAGAACATGTTCACGGCCAGACTTTTATATAGACCCAAGAAAATTTCTCTGTCCACCATTCTGCAGAGGTAGCATTACCTGGGCTACCCCTGTGTTTGTCAGCATGCTGTAGTCTCAAAGGGCAACCAATTACAACTGTTGGGCTGAAGTCATCAGCACAGGGCGTCTTGGAAGAGAGATTTCTGCTGATGCCTCATTCCTCCACAAAGTGTTTTAGTTGCTCGGTCCTGTGCAGGTAGACAGACCGTGTCATGAGGAGTTAGTCCACTACAGGGATGGGGAGCTGTCCACTGTGTATTGTTCCCGTGGCGTGCCATCCCTATAGCTGGCCCATTGACAACGTACTCGGCTGCAGTGGTGCGTTGGGGGCAGAGATCTGGTTCCTCGAACAATGTCCTGCTAGGCTGGTAAGTCAGGCATGTAGGGTGACCTAAGCATCCTTGGGAGGAGGCAGGATTCCTGGTTTGCTGAGGATCCATTCCCGGATGTGGGGGCCACACATCCACTTCTCTGGGTCGCGTTGGCATACTATGGAATAAGTTTAGAAAAATGCCTTAGCATCAAGATATCCAAGTGTGAATCAGCCCCCAAAAATACGCCGATACGGCTCATCCACAAAGCTTTTTTCTCTGGAATCTCACTAAAGATTCGCATTACATTGAAAGAAGAGCAGACTAATCTAATTTCTCTAGTGCACATTGCATGAATAAGGTACAATTAATTTGGATCAATCACTTCTTTTGTAATCAAGAATTGTATAATGGCAGCAGAAACAATTTTTATTACCATGCAAATTGCCGTGATGGAAGTGGCGATATCCATAATAGTCAGTCTTTATAATATATTTACACAATTTGCACTGGCATACATAGAGACGTCGACGTTCAGTACGGAATCTGAGATAGTGAAAACTTGTTATTCTGCTTTCATTGCATCCCCTTTGGAGACAAAAAGGTCGAGTTCAGACGAAGCTGTACAGTGCGTAGTCAACCTAGGGATTGTATGCAAAGCCATGATTGCCTCACTTTGGTGGCAGCATCAGTAGTCACTTCGACTTTTTAATAGAAAGAGATACTGCGTGCACTGCCTTATTACCACTTGCTTCCCCTCCATATGCTGTTTCCCAGTGGCCTTGGGTGTTGTACATTATCAACTGTGGAAATACCAGCCAACTACGAGCCTTGAACTTTCATTGTGTCCGTCTTACAAATCTCTGAGGGAAGTTGTTCTCTTTGTACAACAGTTGTCTATTGAAAGCATTGCACTCTTTTGTATCTGCAACCTTCATACCTTACTGAATAAATGTTGATTCAGCAACAGAGTATGTGCCCGCTTTAACTTCCCGGCAGATTAAAACGTGTGTCGGAGCAGGACTCGAAAATGGGACCTTTGCCATTCCTGGACTAGTCCTCTACCAACTGAGCTATCCCAAGACAACTCAGAGCTTTCCTTCCACCAGTACCAAACGGGTCATGAGTCGTGCTCGGATAGCTAAGTCGGCAGAGCACTTGCCAGCGATAGGGATTCGATTTTTGGTCCGGCACTGTTTCAATCTGCGACGAAATTACACACATTTCTGCCAAACCGCGCAGGCGGAAAAATTTAAAGACGGAGGAGAAAAGCAAAGAACGGAAAGTGTTTACTTGCGGTCGCCTCCAGCGCGTTTAGTGAAAATACCTCTGACAAAGTGATTGGCGTGCTCTTCGCCCACCAACTTCTTTTTTTAATTATATTTCCCTTTCTTTCTTGGCGTTTCAGGACAATGTCTTCGGAATTAGTTACAGAATCCTAGACACTGAATCTTAATACAGGCTAGGACTAGACTGGAAGACCACCACAAGACATATTCGTGTTGCATTGTCGCCAACCTTCGTACAAATATAGAGCCCTTGCCAAATGAGAAAGGCTGTTCTGTTTGCTGGCATAAATATTTTAAAAGGACTATTTTTGGAGAACCACCCGATCTCTAAACTGTAATAACTCAGGATAATGGCAGATTCTGCCAAATATGATTAATGCTAATGATGAGGCTTGTATTTGACTACCGCAATTTGCTGCGACCTCCTCATGACGTGCAACCAACATGGAACGCCGTGTCCAGGGGTACTCTTTGCACGTTACGAGTGACTACTCTCGGTACTAATCTCTGTGCTCTAGAGTGCAAACGTCATCTTCACAGACAAAATTTCGGAAATTGTTCAGGAGTATTTTCTGAGTATTTTGGTATATGGGAGTCGAGGTCTCAGGTGGCTAGTTGCGCAGTAATTACATTTCGTTTTTTCGTTTGAATTCTTACCTCCATTTGTCTTTGCATCTGTTCTGCACAGAAAACACACTGTCTGAAAAAGAAGTGGTGCACTCAGAATGGGAGGAGGAAACGAAGTGAAACTTCACAGCCTGAGAGGGTACGTAACGTTATTTCAGTGATTACAAAATCGAGTCAGATTTACATGAACTTGGCAGTATAATCCCACTTACCGATACGACGATACATAGCCGTAGAAATGGATGCAAGCACTGATTTGGTTGGGAAGGATGTCATAAAGCTGTTGTACCCTCTCGTGAAGCAAGGTAGCCCAGAACTGTTGTAACTGGTCTTTCATACTTGGATACTGGCTCTGGGATGGAGTTGACACCCGAGTGGATCCCACGTATGTTACATTGGTGACGGATCTGGAGATCTCGCTGGTCACAGGAGTATCTCTGCACCACGCAGGCAGTTCACAGAGACATGTCCCACGTGTGGACAAGCATTGTTCTGTTGAAAAATGGCCCTGTAACACAGTCAGATGCGAGGTAACACATGAGTCTGCCGGATGCCCCTGATGTACCGTCATTCTGTGAGAGTTCCCTCAGTCACCACCATCCGTGATCTGAAGCCATACCCGATAAGAAGACAATGTTCCATGAGCGTACTGACCTCCAAATCGACGAACGCGGTGCACTCATCAGCTAATGCCATTGTGACACTGAACTCCCTCCCATGTGCTTCTTTTTAGGGGTGTATTCGGCCCTGACTTCATTTTTATGGACGACCGTGTGCGGCCACATCAAACACCAGAAGTGGAGCTCTTGGAGCCCTTGGAACGAGAGGATGTTCGGCGAATGAACCGCCCTGCCTGTTCCCCCGATTTAAATCCCATCGAGTACGTATGGGATGTGAGTGGGAGAAGTATGTCCGCGTGCACCAGCGACCATCCAGCAGTTGTCAACTGCCTGGTGGAGGAACGGAACGCGCTACCACGAGAACTCCGTACCGACCTTGTGACCAGCATGGAATCACATTGTAGAGCACGCATTGCTATCTGTGGTGGTCACACTCTATTAAGAATCGTGTCCCGCGTTTCTATATTACTTGGCAGTGACGCACTGTTCGAAAGTTACTTTCGTCTTCAAGTCTTGCACTCCGTTGTAGTAATCTGGATGTGGATGTCAAATGGCTACTGCGCTAATGACGATAATTATGCTGGTATAAGTCTCATTTCCTCGTGAGTTACTGAGTTTGACTATAGCAGAATGAAAATATGTCTACAATGGCCGCCTTTAAAAATGCCCCTGTGCCCTTCAACGAATTCTTCTAACTTCATGATGCTTGAAGTAATATTTAATGTGTGTAATAACGATTTTAAAAAACGGCGCCAGTTGTTTCATACGCTTATATAGTCGGCCGTCGTCCTACGTCACATTGTTTATATTCTCGATGATTTCATTCGTATATACAATCTTGGGACATCCTTCACATGGATCATCTTGAAGGGAAATAGAACCAAATTTCAATTCAGCTGCCCATACCATGATTCATTTAAGCAAAGCACACAGAGTACGACCATTTAAAAATCTCGTATGAACAAAACTATTCCGCAGGACTGAAGCTTTAATTGCGCTATAATGAACTTTGTGCTATGTAAAAAATTTCATTGTTATATACCATCCAAAAAGTGCCGAGACATATTTTATTCCTGCAACATAAGAACGTTAGCTTTGTAACTGAGTTGGCAGCTTGGACCAACGACTGTAAACAAGGGAAGTGCTTTCGAGCAGTCGTTTGTGAGCAGGCAATGTTAAGAAGTAGACCTGCGGTCGTAAGTGTATAAACATTGTTGTGTCACAATCGCAGTGAAGCAACACCTCTGAATGAAGTGTTCAAGGCATTCTCCAGAATGTTTTGAAGAAAAGAAAAATGTGTGCGAAGCTTTTCCCGCACACCTTCACTCCCGAACAGAAACAACGATGCTTGGACGCTAGCTGCGACTTGATTGAAACGCAAATTCGGATAGTTCTTTTCTGAAACAAATTTTCAAGCCTGGCGAGACTTGGTGCTATCAATACGAACCGACCACCAAATACAAAATTTAATAAATGTAAAGGAAGGTTCAACGCTTTGACGACGACGTAATCGCCATTCAACCCACTGTGTCGCGTGAGTTGAACACCATTCCAAAGAAATACTTTTCTGAGAGTTTCACATGGTTGTATGAATACTCTGTGAGTTGTATCCAAGCGGGAGGAGACTCTGTAGAACACCTTAAACATTAAAACCATCATCTTAAGCCGCACGGGGTGGCGGGCGGTGCGGTCTGGGCCGGCTTGCACGGTTCGCGGGGCCTCCTCCCCCCTCCCCCCCCCCCCCCCCACGGCACGGTGGAGGTTGGAGTCCTCCCTCGGGCACGGGTATATGGGTATGTGTGTTATCCTTCGCTAAGTTAGGGTTAAGTAGAGCGTAAGTCTAGAGACCGATGACTTCAGCAGTTTGGTCCCATGGTGCTTACTCCAAATTTCCATCATCTTAAATTTTCTCTGCTTTTTACTATTTGTCTCGATATTTTTCGTGTGACGGGGTACAAGCCATAACCGTGTCAGACAGAGAACTTTACACTTTGCCCCCGTGAAGTTCCATGAATATACACTAAAACTCACTTATTCCCAATTATCCCCTGTGGTTACCAGGCAGCTACGGATGCAGCAAGTCTTATGTTCCGTCACAGTGCGGCTTGCGCAAGCGACATATCCCAGGACGGAACCAACCTCCAAATCGTGACCAATAGGTACAACAAAAATGTAACCCTTACCAGTCATGACTTCAGGAGTACAATATGATCCGATGAGTCATATTTCATCTTACGAGTGTAGGATTCCGTGGCAGTAGTAAAACTTTTCCGGGTATTCTGCGTTGTCAAGTTTCTTAGACCAAAGTTTCGACCACTAAGCAAAAGCCTAAATATACCAACCTGACGAAGGCCATTTGCAACAACTACCGAAATTTTGGTCTAGAAAACAAACTGACAACGCTTTCACACACCCAGAAAAGTTTTCCTGAGCATTCATTTCTAACGTTTAGTCGGATTTATGTGCGATTGACCCCGAGACAAACTTATATGCCGAACTACGAGGGACATTTCGCAAATAATGCACACTATTTTTTTATTTGCACGTTTACTTTTTTCCTTGTCTGTTAACAGTCCTTCAATATAATCTCCCTGCTTCTCTATTGCTGAATCCCAACGTCTCGGAAGCTCAATCCAGGACAACAATTCTGTTTATTTGTTGAATGGCCCGGGTAATGGTGGTAGAAAGCTCCTCCAGAGAAAGATAATGACGTCTATACATAGGGCACTTCAATTTTGGGAACGAGTCGAAGTCTGACGGACTGATGTCCGGATTCTAAGGGAGGATGCGGAAACACTTCCCATCAGTATTCCCTCAGTTTTTGGACAACAATATTGCTAATATGCGGGCGAACATTGTCGTGGAGAATGAGTGGCCCAGTCTCGAGCAACTAAGGTCGGGTTTTGTACATTTTTCTGCTCAAGTTTTGTAGCAGGCTACCAAAATACACTTGCTCCACATACGAAGGTTGGAACTTAAATAGTGGCCACTATTTATTCACAACCGATACAAAAGAGTTACATGTTTTCACCTGTTACTGTCATTCAAAGTAGTCACCAGCGTTGTGTAGAACCCGTTGCCAGCGATGTGGAAGGCGTAATATATTGTTAGCAGAGCCTGTTCTGTTGATGGTGCGAATGGAGCGGTCTAAAGTTATGGTGATTCTCATGTACGACTGTGATGGTGTTATCCTAACGCATTACGTTCCTCCACGGCACACCGTCAATGCACAGTATTACTGTTCGTTTTTGGAGTATCACCTGCGACCAGCTTTGCGAAAGAAACGGCGACACTTTCTGCGCAACCCACCCATCATTTTGCACGACAATGCGTGGGCGCATACAGCGCAAGCTGTGGCTGCTCTGTTCGGTCGATGGGACTGGGAAGTACTGTACCATCCACCATACTCCCCGGACATCAGTCCTTGTGACTTTGATTTGATTCCGAAGATGAAGGAACCATTTCGTGGCATTCGCTTCGGAACTGTTCCAGGGATTCGACAGGCAGTAGACCGCTCCATTCGCACCATCAACAGAACAGGCTCTGCTAACGGTACACTACGCCTTTCACATCGCTCGCAACGGGTTCTACACAACGTTGTTGACTACTTTGAAGGACAGTAACGGGTGCAAACATGTAACTCTTTTGTATCGGTTGTGAATAAATAGTTGCCAATATTTAAGTTCCAACCCTCGTAGGACTCTTACCGAGCGAGTTGGCGCGGTGGTTAGCGCACTGCACTCGCATTCGGGAGGACGACAGTTCAAAACCGCTTCCGACCATCCTAATTTAGGTTTACCGTGATTTCCCTAAATCGCTTCAGGCAAATGCTGGAATGGTTGCTTTGAACGGGCACGGTCCACTTCCTTCCCCAACCCGATGGAACCGATGACCTCGATGTTTGGTCCTCTCCGCCAAATCAGCCACCAACCACCAACATTGGACGCTATCTGCCATGATGATTCCTTGGTGATCATAAGCAAAAGTTATCATTTGCTTGCGCTTTTATGGAGCGCATCGAAATTTTCTTGGACGTGCAGAATCTGAGCTCTCCACTCATTGGGCTGGGATTTCAACTCCTTTCCAAAGTCTCTGAGCCACGCTTAATCAATTGTGACAATTCGACACAAGAATCCTTGACCTTCACAGTCGAATCGTTGTTTGAGAAAGGTTGCAATGTCCAGGCATTTCTGCTTCTCTTCAGCTGTCAAACAGTGTGGGACCCATCTCGCAGAAATTTTTCTGTTCTGCAAATCATTTGTCAGAATACCGAATACTGATGTTGGGGGAATTCCTGTGGGAGACTTCCTCACAACTCGCATTGCGATTTTCTTCAAGAGCAACTACCACAAGTTTCACAATTCGTTTATCTGTTGACGTTTTAGGCCTTCCGAGTCTTGTATTATCGTCTATGCTCATACGACCCCTCACGAAAACTATTAACCCAACGTGAAACTGTACTGCGGTCCATTGTAAACCCACCACAAACCTCACTTAACGCACTGTGGATTTCTATCGGGTTTTTGCCGCGTAAAGTTTCGAT
Source organism: Schistocerca cancellata (assembly GCF_023864275.1). NCBI lineage: Eukaryota > Metazoa > Arthropoda > Insecta > Orthoptera > Acrididae > Schistocerca > Schistocerca cancellata. The sequence continues at coordinate 481,058,522 of NC_064626.1, read as the reverse complement.
CTGATGTACGACTTCTGGTCTTCAACAGTCACAGTATCTGATACCCCTGCAGGATCCATTCTAGCTCTCACCAATGTTATGTTAGAGTACATAGCGGATAAATAAAAACACGTGTTTCTTCAGTAAGCTCCAAACCACATATGACGTAATTTTTACTGTTGTTGCATCAATCAATCCACAGTAATACCGACCTGTGCATTATTTATGTCCTTCGTAACTACTGCACTTAATGTGGGCCATACTTTGATGGCATTCTAGCGGTATTATTGTATTTCTCGTAGAGCCAATGATCATGTGGACATTTCAACTGATTAAAATGCGTCCGTTAGTAAGTTTTGTTGCTTAACAGATGTATCGCAGATGAGCTTCAACACCTCCCTAAGTCAGCAAACTTAGCCAGAATGATAGAACATTATTGGCCATCTCTTCGATCTTAGACCAAAAAAATCGGTACAAATTTTTCTCCTATTCATAGTTGATGGTGTTGAGCACCGAACTTCTCAATTAATAGTACGATGGTGGCCTGTATTTTTTCTTAAGTAATGCTTATTCATTTCACGAATAATCTCACGTGTGCGAGATGCCCAGAGACACACTGGTAGGTTTCCTTCCAGAATTTCTGTTATTTTTACAGTCGTCCATGCAAACGCCCCAGAATGCATAGCGTGTGCAGGGAAAAGAGTTGAACGTGGTGAAATGATTTGGCTTGTGTTCAGGACTTCTGGCTGTGCAACGGCTGTGGCGAACTCAACAATAACTGCGCTGCAGCGCGGAGGGGGAAGAGGGAAGGAGAGAGGAGTGGGGGCTGGACCCTTTCAACTAGCCACCGTCCAATTGCTTGATTGCCGCTTCTTTAAGTGACCATCACTTCGCACGGGCGTTCGTTCCCTCGGCAGCTGAATCACTGCAGACGTTTCTCCCGCTTTGGATATCAGCGTTCCGCAGAAACAGGGCAAACAGCCACGCGGCAGCCTTCGAAAAATCTTGCATCTGTGTATGCAGTCACGCTCATCGAATTGTTGTTGAGTACATGGCAAAGAAGTATATTTTTTCCTTATACAGGATGTTTCACAATTCACGGTACACACTTCTAGAGGTTGTAGAGGGGACTTACTAGATCAAGTTTTACACATGAACCCATGTCCGGAAACGGTTCGTTTCCACGTTACAAGGAAAACAAGACCTACTCAGTCGCGCGCTAGACTTAACGCAGTTCGCCTGTTACGGAAGGCGCACACTCACAAATGGTGCGATGACGCGATGTAACGTGATGTCCTCTGTTTCCATGTATCTTGTTCTCACGCTTCCCGGTGATGCTTCAGTTGACGTTACGGTGATTAGTACTGCAGTAACAAGATGCCTGAGATGTTGTTAATTTACGGCGAAGCTTGCCGTAATGAAAGAAAAGCTCAAAGTCTGTACTACGAGCACTTTCCAAATCGTGTGACTCCATCTCAACCCATGATTGCCAGAGTAGAACGGCGGCTGTAGGAAATCGGGAAATTCACAGGCGATAGAGCAAGCTGTGGTGCTCCAAGAAGGGGCGGGGAGCTGTCGTGTGGAAGAGGAAGTGCCTCATCAAGTTGAAGAGAACCGGTCGGCGAGTACTCGAGCCACTGTATGTGACTTGCACGTGTCTCACTCATCTGTCTTGAGTGTCCTGGATGAACAGCAACTCCGTTCGTATCACCCTCAGGAGGTACACGCCATGCTCCCGGCGGATTTTGTGCCACGTGTCAGTTCCTGTACTTGGTTTTTACACCGTTGTGTGGATTTTCCTCAGTTTCCAAGGCGAATTTTGCTCACCGACGAAGCACATTTCAACAAGGAAACTGGTTTGAACGCTCGAAATACATCTACATCTACATCTACATTTATACTCCGCAAGCCACCCAACGGTGTGTGGCGGAGGGCACTTTACGTGCCACTGTCATTATCTCCCTTTCCTGTTCCAGTCGCGTATGGTTCGCGGGAAGAACGACTGTCTGAAAGCCTCTGTGCGCGCTCTAATCTCTCTAATTTTACATTCGTGATCTCCTCGGGAGGTATAAGTAGGGGGAAGCAATATATTCGATACCTCATCCAGAAACGCACCCTCTCGAAACCTGGCGAGCAAGCTACACCGCGATGCAGAGCGCCTCTCTTGCAGAGTCTGCCACTTGAGTTTGTTAAACATCTCCGTAACGCTATCACGGTTACCAAATAACCCTGTGACGAAACGCGCCGCTCTTCTTTGGATCTTCTCTATCTCCTCCGTCAACCCGATCTGGTACGGATCCCACACTGATGAGCAATACTCAAGTATAGGTCGAACGAGTGTTTTGTAAGCCACCTCCTTTGTTGATGGACTACATTTTCTAAGGACTCTCCCAATGAATCTCAACCTGGTACCCGCCTTACCAACAATTAATTTTATATGATCATTCCACTTCAAATCGTTCCGCACGCATACTCCCAGATATTTTACAGAAGTAACTGCTACCAGTGTTTGTTCCGCTATCATATAATCATACAATAAAGGATCCTTCTTTCTATGTATTCGCAATACATTACATTTGTCTATGTTAAGGGTCAGTTGCCACTCCCTGCACCAAGTGCCTATCCGCTGCAGATCTTCCTGCATTTCGCTACAATTTTCTAATGCTGCAACTTCTCTGTATACTACAGCATCATCCGCGAAAAGCCGCATGGAACTTCCGACACTATCTACTAGGTCATTTATATATATTGTGAAAAGCAATGGTCCCATAACACTCCCCTGTGGCACGCCAGAGGTTACTTTAACGTCTGTAGATGTCTCTCCATTGAGAACAACATGCTGTGTTCTGTTTGCTAAAAACTCTTCAATCCAGCCACACAGCTGGTCTGATATTCCGTAGGCTCTTACTTTGTTTATCAGACGACAGTGCGGAACTGTATCGAACGCCTTCCGGAAGTCAAGGAAAATGGCATCTACCTGGGAGCCTGTATCTAATATTTTCTGGGTTTCATGAACAAATAATGCGAGTTGGGTTTCACACGATCGCTGTTTCCGGAATCCATGTTGATTCCTACATAGTAGATTCTGAGTTTCCAAAAACGACATGATACTCGAGCAAAAGACATGTTCTAAAATTCTACAACAGATCGACGTCAGAGAGATAGGTCTATAGTTTTGCGCATCTGCTCGACGACCCTTCTTGAAGACTGGGACTACCTGTGCTCTTTTCCAATCATTTGGAACCTTCTGTTCCTCTAGAGACTTGCGGTACACGGCTGTTAGAAGGGGGGCAAGTTCTTTCGCGTACTCTGTGTAGAATCGAATTGGTATCCCGTCAGGTCCAGTGGACTTTCCTCTGTTGAGTGATTCCAGTTGCTTTTCTATTCCTTGGACACTTATTTCAATGTCAGCCATTTTTTCGTTGGTGCGAGGATTTAGAGAAGGAACTGCAGTGCGGTCTTCCTCTGTGAAACAGCTTTGGAAAAAGGTGTTTAGTATTTCAGCTTTACGCTTGTCATCCTCTGTTTCAATGCCATCATCATCCCAGAGTGTCTGGACATGATGTTTCGAGCCACTTACTGATTTAACGTAAGACCAGAACTTCCTAGGATTTTCTGTCAAGTCGGTACCTAGTATTTTACTTTCGAATTCACTGAACGCTTCACGCATAGCCCTCCTTACGCTAACTTTGACATCGTTTAGCTTCTGTTTGTCTGAGAGGTTTTGGCTGCGTACTTGGGGTCAAGAGAACCCAAAGCCACATGTAAACGAAGATTTCAGCACACCTTTGGCATCAATATCTGTGCCGCTATCTGCGATAGTCGTATGATTGGGTCTTACGTCCTTCCTCTCCACTTAACGGGTGCCAGGTACTTGATATTTCTTCAAGTGCTACCGGAGTTTTTGGGAGATGTGCCATTGGACATTTAGCACGAATTGTGATGCCAGCATGATGGCACGGCAGTACATTTTGCAGTTCCTTTCCGAAGCCACCTGAACGTAGTCTACGGCGACAGGTGGATCTGTCGAGGTGAACCACATGCTTCTCCACCAAGATCGCCACATATAACCACTTTAGAGTTTTGCTTGTGGAGCCACATAAAGAGTCTTGTTTACGAGGCCCCTGTCCAGTCGGAGGAATGTCTGGTTACACGGATTATGGCTGTGGCAGAAGTGATTAACTATACACCACGCATGTTGTACGGAGTTTATGAGAACTTACTATGTAGCTATACCATGTGCATCGTACTTGGTGGTCGTCATATTCGACAGCTGTTGTAATATCACAATAAATAGGCGTGAAATCTGTACACTTTGTTTTCCTTGTAACATGGAAACGAACCGTTTCCGGACGTGAGTTCCTATGTAGAACTTGTTCTACTAAGTCTCCCCCGCAACCTCGAGAAGTGCGTAATATGAATTGTGAAACACCCTGTATACAGTGTACCACTCATAAGATGTCATACTCCTTGAACTGTCGACACACGAGACGACTTAGTGACGTCACTTACTGCTATTTCACGTTGCGGAGGCCTTTCGTCACGTGTGAGACAAAAAGTTCTGCAGTATTTCGGCAATGTGCCACGTGCTGTAGAACCAGTGGGAAGCAAGAAAGCTCCGTACGTGAGAAGCAGAAAGCAAGACGCCTTACTGTATGTGTTGGCACAGGAGAGGCCCATATTCGGTGGGTTTTACGTTATACAATACACTCTACGAATATACATTGTTTCTGAGCACGAGCACATTTAATGCGTCGAGAACGAATCGATAGTGGTATGATTTGTTGAAATAAAATGGTGGTTAAGGAATTTTCGTATTTAGTTATTTTCGCCTTACAGCTCTCGTGTAATGAGAGTAAGCCGATTTAAGGCAACGACCCATCGAAGATTAATGAAAAGTATCATACTTGTTACAATTTTTTATAATTAAATGTCAATTAACAACATCTCGATGATTAAAGCTTTTAGAAGACTGTAACATCAATACGAGGTAGGTAGGAGCAGAGCTGGTTGGTTGAGATCACGTTATGTAACTGAGGACGCAATGGGAGAGGATTTGCGCCCTGCTGTATACAATTTTGCTTTTTGTTTTTTCATCTTCGCGTTTTCTAAGTGGTTGCGAGACTTTCCTATGAAATTAATAGAAATAATTTCTTTAATATTTGATACTTGCTTAGCGCCCGCTGCTTCCCTCACGGAGACTGTGTGGATTACAGACACTTTTTTATGTTTATATTTAATCGAAATTTTATGTTGTTCACAAATTGCAACATCTTCTAAGCGTTTCACGCTAATTTGGACCATATGACTACGATCTTTTCCGAATGTACTTTTGACCAAAAAGCGATTCAGGTAACTGGAGTCCAAAGTTTCTGTTAATCCCGCCTTTTGCGTTCTTTTGAAGTTATTTCCGTAGCAAATTTCATTCCCTAACAAATATTTCCTTGTATGTAACCGAGAAGAGAAATACCAATTTTCATAAATTTAGCTATAAATTTTTTTTAATGTAACGAAATATTTTCTTAAGTATTTTCATCCTCTATTGCACTCTCTATTTCCAGAAATACTGGATTACGTATTTTTTTATTTCTGAAAAGTCAAATACCAATTGTCATAGATGCAGCCTTAAAAATCCTTTAGTACTTCTTTAGTTATCATTTATTTTCAAAAAAATACTTTCACCCAATATTTTACCCCCTTAGTGGTTGACATTCCAGAACTGTTGATACACGTACTTTTTATTTTCTGACTGAGAGAAGAAATACCAGTTTTCGTAGTTCTAGCTTCAAAATTATTTAAAAAGCGACATCCTCCCCTATATCACCTCCTTAGAAGTGAAATTTTGGACAACCACTTCTTAAACGATGCCTACAGTAAAAAAAATCCACATCGTCTCCGAACTTCAAGTTTCTAGACTTAGCGGTCTGGGCTGGGCGATGATGAGTCAGAGAACCAACCTGACCGTATTGCAGTCCCTTAGGGGTTGAATTTCCAAAAAAACAGTAAAACACGTGTTTTTATCTGTAAACGAGAGGCCAAATACCAGTTTTCAAAGATTTAGCTTCAAAAATGTTTTCACAATGAAATAGCTTCATAAATGGTTTCACCCCCTTTTTCACCTCCTTATGGATTGAATTTCAAAAGCGGTGATTTGTGTATGTTTTATTTCTAAGAGAGAAGCCAAATATTAATTTTCATAAATATAGCTTCAAAATGCTTGCTCACTGAAATATTTCCATAAAAACTTTCATCCCCCATTTCACACCCATAGGAGATGAATTTCCAAAAACAGACATATGTGTGTTTTATTTATAACACAGAAGTCAAATAAAAATTGTCATAAATTTAGCTTCAAAATGCTTGCGCAACGAAATATTTCCATAAAATCTTTCATCCTCCATTTCACATCCATAAGGGTTGAATTTCCAAAGACAGTGAAACATGTATTTTTATTTTCTAACTGAGAAGCCAAATTTAAATTTTTATAGAAGTAACTTTAAAAATGCTTTAATAATAAAATATTTTCCTAAAAAAGTCTCATCCACTATTTCATACCCTAAAGGATTCATTTCCCAAAACACTGAAAAACATACATGATTATTTGTAACTGAGAAGTCAAATGCCAATGTTTACAGATGCGTCTTTAAAAATACTTTGGTAATTATTTACTAATGACACTCCGTCTTCAGGCCACGAGTGGCCTACCGGGACCATCCGACCGCCGTGTCATCCTCAGGGGAGGATGCAGATAGGAGGGGCGTGGGGTCAGCACACCGCTCTCCCGGTCGTTATGATGGTATTCTTGACCGAAGCCGCTACTATTCGGTCGAGTAGCTCCTCAATTGGCATCACGAGGCTGAGTGCACCCCGAAAAATGGCAACAGCGCATTGCGGCCTGGATGGTCACCCATCCAAGTGCCGACCACGCCCGACAGCGCTTAACTTCGGTGATCTCTCGGGAACCTTTACTAATGACACATTTTCAAAAAAATCTTCCAGCCACTATTTCACCCCCATAGGGTCAAATTTCCAAAAATGTTGAAAAATGAGAAACCGAACACCAATTTTCGTTAGGCTAGCTTCAAAATTGCATTAATAGCGACATTTCTTTAAAAAAAAACCTTTGTCCCCTATTTTACCCCCTTAGGTTCGGAATTCTGAAAAATCCTTTCTTAAACGACGCCTACTGTATAAGATCCACACCTTCTTCAAATTGAAAATTTCTAGCGGTTTGAGTCAGTCAGTTAGTCAGTCAGTTAAGACATTGCCTATTATATGTCGAGATTATGTAAACAGAACTGCACTCACTATCAGGAGAGAGTTTTTTCGATTAGGCGAACTTTTATAAACTGATATCCTTACTGAGCGGACATGTATCTTTCATTTTTGTCCTATTACATGATTGACGTTTTTATTTATGCGTACCACAAACGGAACAAGATGGTCAAGTTTTAATAAATGTAAGAATTCTGAGCGCGCCCATTTTCGTGAACAAACCATATAGATTGCGACTGTGCGACTGGTCCCGGTGGAGGTTCGAGTCCTCCCTCGGGCATGGGTGTGTGTGTTTGTCCTTAGGATAATTTAGGTTAAGTAGTGTGTAACCTTAGGGACTGATGACCATAGCAGTTAAGTCCCAACAGACTTCACACACATTTGAACATTTTTTTTCTTTTTTTGATTGCGACTTCCGAGCCAAAGAAAGCTGACACCTGCAGCTGGAGAGCGCGTTAACCAGCTCGTCCAGTGTGCCGACTGCACTGTCTCGTCAGTTGTCTCGTCCCGTGTGCTGGCTGACAGCTTGACACTCTGTGAACAGTGCATACTATCGAAATGAAGTTTACGGCAAATTTTAGTGATAAGAGAGGCTTATTATAGTGTGGCTAATTTTCTTTGCTTTTGAATCATTCTGGGTATTGAAAAATGTATGTTTATGGAACAATATTCTTTTTAACCGCAGTTGTAAGCTCTTCCAAATATGAGTACAGTGATAAAACGCTCATTAATGTCGACATTGAAACTTTTCGCAAGAGTGGCTGAGAAATGTGCTGAAACTGAGGAGAAAACTACCTCCTCCATAAACATGGAAAGCGAAGAGCTTGCAATAGAAGAGATTTGTTTCACAGTATCGGAGATGAATTAGTCTCATAGTTCTTAAGTTATGCGTTTCAGACCACAAGTTTACTAGGTATTTTTGCTTCGAATGATCGTTCCTGCCGTATCCCTGAATAATGACGATTCTTCCTCAGACACTCTATATAGAAACGTCTTGTACTGAGTTAGGTATTAACATTCTGTCGTCAAGGTTTAGATGCGAGTAACTACGTGTTTTAACGAGATGGATACATAGAGTATTTAACACATGTGTCGCATATTCCGCGTGGAGGTAGTATTAGTCAATAATAGAAGAAACGTTCCTTTCATTATAGTCCGAAAACCGATACCTGTTAAGATACGGTCCAATATGCCCTCTCATTCCCACCTGTCACTAGAAGCACTACTGCATGCGGCTGCCACGTGTCCTCGGCAGTGAATCACTCTCTCGTTCAAATACACCGGGCTCCATTCGATGCGTTGGTCACTCGCTCCTGTAACATCGGCACATTGTCGATGCCTGCAAAAGTCCCCATGGTCAGAAACACAACGAATTCTGGTCAGGTGAACGGGGAGACCATACACAGTAGTGAGATAATCTGTTTGGTAAAGTATATAGCTTTACGAGCCCGTCATCGACAGCTCCTGACCACTCATTACTACTAAGCCGACCTTGACTTCTAACCTCCATGAATGCTCGATGATTTGCATCTGTCAACATGTGCGTATTGTGAATCCTACATGATCCTAAGGACTCCCGTCCATGAATTACGTGAGCTCGAAACAACTCCGCCAAAATCTGACCGAGGTTCATTTAAAGGAGTGAGAGGGCTACGAAAATCTCACGTCAACTTTTTAATTTAGGAAATATACATTATTGCAACGGATAACATATTGTTTTATAAAATAAGTCCTGAGCATAGACAATATCAAAGTGACCACCAGTCTTTATCGCCTCCCTCAATTGAACTGAATGTCTTACAGGTCTGCACGCACGGGATTCCCGATTTGAAACAAGTGCCACACAAGTGTCAGATTTCAGAGAGTTCCCCGCCGCCCCGGTCATTATCACTGCTTGACAGCCAGTGTGTTAGTCGTGATATTCTACAACGCGTATGAAACCGCTGTTATTGTGTTCACCATGAATTTGAATCAATATTTTTACAATGCGTATGTTAAGCGGCTTGCTGACAAGTCGAAACGAATCTACCAGCAAGAAATTAATCGTCATTTTTATCTGTTTTCCGTCTTTCCCTTAGTTCCTCTAAATTTTAAATTTGTGGAGGTACAGGGTGTTTCAAAAATGACCGGTATATTTGAAACGGCAATAAAAACTAAACGAGCAGCGATAGAAATATACCGTTTGTTGCAATATGCTTGGGACAACAGTACATTTTCAGGCGGGCAAACTTTCGAAATTACAGTAGTTACAATTTTCAACAACAGATGGCGCTGCAAGTGATGTGAAAGATATAGAAGACAACGCAGTCTGTGGGTGCGCCATTCTGTACGTCGTCTTTCTGCTGTAAGCGTGTGCTGTTCACAACGTGCAAGTGTGCTGTAGACAACATGGTTTATTCCTTAGAACAGAGGATTATTCTGGTGTTGGAATTCCACCACCTAGAACACAGTGTTGTTGCCACAAGACGAAGTTCTCAACGGAGGTTTAATGTAACCAAAGGACCAAAAAGCGATACAATAAAGGATCTGTTTGAAAAATTTCAACGGACTGGGAACGTGACGGATGAACGTGCTGGAAAGGTAGGGCGACCGCGTACGGCAACCCAGATGGCAACACGCAGCTAGTGCAGCAGGTGATCCAACAGCGGCCTCGGGTTTCCGTTCGCCGTGTTGCAGCTGCGGTCCAAATGACGCCAACGTCCACGTATCGTCTCATGCGCCAGAGTTTACACCTCTATCCATACAAAATTCAAACGCGGCAACCCCTCAGCGCCGCTACCATTGCTGCACGAGAGACATTCGCTAACGATATAGTGCACAGGATTGATGACGGCGATATGCATGTGGGCAGCATTTGGTTTACTGACGAAGCTTATTTTTACCTGGACGGCTTCGTCAATAAACAGAACTGGCACATATGGAGAACCGGAAAGCCCCATGTTGGAGTCCCATCGTCCCTGCATCCTCAAAAAGTACTGGTCTGGGCCGCCATTTCTTTCAAAGGAATCATTGGCCCATTTTTCAGATCCGAAACGATTACTGCATCACGCTATCTGGACATTCTTCGTGAATTTGTGGCGGTACAAACTGCCTTAGACGACACTGCGAACACCTCGTGGTTTATGCAAGATGGTGCCCGGCCACATCGCACGGCCGACGTCTTTAATTTCCTGAATGAATATTTCGATGATCGTGTGATTGCTTTGGGCTATCCGAAACATACAGGAGGCGGCGTGGATTGGCCTCCCTATTCGCCAGACATTAACCCCTGTGACTTCTTTCTGTGGGGACACTTGAAAGACCAGGTGTACCGCCAGAATCCAGAAACAATTGAACAGCTGAAGCAGTACATCTCATCTGCATGTGAAGCCATTCCGCCAGACACGTTGTCAAAGGTTTCGGGTAATTTCATTCAGAGACTACGCTATATTATTGCTACGCATGGTGGATATGTGGAAAATATCGTACTATATAGTGTTTCCCAGACCGCAGCGCCATCTGTTGTTGAAAATTGTAACTACTGTAATTTCGAAAGTTTGTCTGCCTGAAAATGTACTGTTGTCCCAAGCATATTGCAACAAACGGTGTATTTCTATCGCTGCTCGTTTAGTTTTTATTGCCGTTTCAAATATACCGGTCATTTTTGAAACACCCTGTATGTACCGTCTATGGAAACTAAATGAAGGCTGTTTGTTTATTGCCGTACATGTTTTCGCTTCTTTTATTTGGGAAGCATCATCATGGCGATTTCCAGCGCTGTTAACACATGTGTGTCGTCCTGGGCATGTATTGGTAAGTTTTCATACTCCAGCTGGCCGATTTCTGGCGTTCTTTCATCCACATTTGTCACGTCGCATGTTTCACTTTCACTTTCCATTTTGTGATCAACATATGTCATAGAATTTATGATCACTGTTTTTAAAACTAGGCAGATTACACGGCGGATTTAAATAAGACTGACATTAATTTTACAAAAGCTGAGAAGTCTCTACTGGAAAAGGCTTAAAGGATAATGTCACGCCTCAGTTATCTAACCAAAACGTACTCGAAAATTTTCTTGCTGATTTAAAATCAGGCCTAGACAGTGTAAAAATGTATAGTTCCCTTCAGACTAGAGTAGCACATGACGTTTGTAATATTGTCAGCAAAAACCTAACTAATTCTCTTAACATTGTTAATTCCGACAAAAAACTAATTAAAAAAATAAATACCAAGCTTGTAGAAAAAGATGCTTTGGTAACGGAGGCTGATAAGGGTAATACCACTGTCATTGGTAGCAAACAAGAACATGTCACAAAAACTCTACGGTTCTTTCAGGAAAACGATAATTCCGAGCTACATGAGGACCCCATGCCAACTTTGCAGGAAGAAATCAGAATCGCAATTAACGATGCCAAATGTCTTCTTTAACCCTTTCAAAAAATCAGCTAATCAACACAGATCCGCAGCCACCTAAGTTACGAGCTCAGTTAAAGGTCTATATATTAAAAAAAAAAAACTACACGATCCGCCCAGTTTCGAACAGTGCCTGTCACGACTTAGCCAAATTCTTGCAAGACATATTGAAAAAATTGTTCGTTTTCCACAGCAATTATTCTGCTTCCAATACTCAAGATTTAGTTAATAAAATTAAAGACGTTCACTGTGATAGAGATACGTGATTACTTTCTTTTGACATTAAAAATCTTCATACAAATGTCCCTGTTCTTGCAACGTCAGACATAATGGAAAAAAAATTTACGTTCTTTAAAAAAAGACTTATCTGATGAGCAAATCACCGATCTTATGAATTTACTTCGTATTGTAGTGAAATACAGTTACTTTGAGTTTAATGAAAAACTACATCAACAAGTAGATGACCTTGCAATGGGGAACCCCATAGCAGAAACCCTTGAAGATGTGTTCATTAATTCTATAGAAGTAAAATGTTTGAGTAATTTCTCAGCGTCAACTGTAGGATTTCTTCCATAAGTTAGATACGTCAACGACATCATTTATAAAGTGGCTGGAGACGACATTGATCGACTTTTTAATATGTTCAACGATTTTCATGAAAATATTTCTTTCACTTGTGAACGTGAAAATGAGTTCTGATAGTTAAACTTTCTAGATCTGACTCTTACAATAGTAGACGAAACCAATAACAGAATCACCACCCTAGGTCTTTCTAATAATGAACATAATGAACAGAATTTTTTTTCTCTATACCATTTCTGTGTCCAATTTCTTACAGCGTACAGCGTCTGCTTCAAAATAAATATAATTGTGGACTAGCCTTCTCCACTAATAATTCTTTAAAAAGTAACATCAAACGTAACTTGGAACCTACGCTTTCCCCTTTACAAAATTCTGGTGTTTATAAAATTATTTGCGGCAATTGTCCTGCCTATTACATAGGGCAAACAGGCCGAGCTATGTCGATAAGATTCAAGGAACACCTTCTAGGCAAAAAAGGCACCAATGTTTACAGTTCAACTTCCGCTGACCATTTGTTAATCACAGGACATAACCCAAAAGTTGTAAAAGACCTATAGATTTTGCAATCGTAGAAAAAAGGCTTTAGGCTTAATATCTTAGAAGAGCTAGAAATTTTTAAACACCTATGTCTGAAGGACAGTCTCATTCTTAACGAACAGTTGCAATTACGCAACAAAAGCTTTTTCAAGGTATAGAGCCACTAATTACAAATAGTCTGAATGGTGATACTCTCCTCAATGTAGTCTCTTAAACATCGTTTTCCCTTCCATTTTCATGTTTTTCTGTACGTTTCTTGAACTGTATTTCTTTTGTAAAGGAAGACTGTTACGTTATGTTGTAACTTCATACACTGGTTCCCGTTTGTTACCTGTAATGTTTAAATTGTCTTTGCTATGCTTCATTTGCACTTGTCTGTAATTCGATTACTTCTTGCAAGATGGCGCGAATGAGTTTTGGTGTCCACCTCGTGGCTGCCTTGGCCTGTTAGCTGTCTAGTGTGACGGTAGCGGCTGTGTTGATGCAGCTCTTGGCCCTAAGCGACCTCGCGGCTGCCATTGAATTTCCATGGAATATTTTATCCAGTTGACAAACATGTTGCGTTTTTACATTTTAGTTTTTTTTCCTTGTGACAACTTTTATTTGACGAGAGCACTTTTGCTCAGACGTTTTTCACTCATGGTGTCATTACATGTAAGTACACTCTGTTTGTACAATTTATGGAAGTAATCCTATTAAGTATATTGTATTTCAAGCCATGTCATTCTATTTTCTAGGTAGTCCTGTGTAATATTTTTTTATTCTGATTAAGACTGCCTTAGTCCAGTCGAAACCATGGCCAATTTGACAGTAATTTTGTGCAACCTAGGTGGCTATACAAACATCCTGCAATTATTTTGTATTTGCTTATTTGCGAAAATTATTTGCAAAAACCGTGATGTGAAGAGAGCCATTTGGTGCTATCAAGACAATTAATTTAATTGAACTCATTACAGAGCACCATAAACGGAGCTTTCAGTTTCACAGAAAAATATGTAGCGCATAGAAGGTACACTGATGAGCCAAAACATTATGACCACTTGGTTAACAGCTTGTTTGTCGGCCTATGGAACGAAATACATCACTGATTCTGTGTATCAGGGATCCGACAGTTTGTTGGTAGGTTTGTGGAGGTATGTAGCATTAGATGTCTACGCGCAGGTCATGTAATTCGCGTAAATAACGGGCCGCTGATTTGGGTATGTGGTGATGGCGCCCGATTGCGATAAAGTTGGGTTCCATAGGATTTACATCACGTGAATGTGGTCGCCGAGACATCAACGTGAGTTCATGATAATGCTCCTCAAACTACTGTAGCACGCTTCTGGCTCCGAGATACGGACAATTATACTGCTGAAAGATGACATAGCCGTCGAGAAGAAATAAAGTACGAAGGGACAGAGGTGGTTCGCAGCTGTCAGCGTGTCTTCGATTACTACAACAGGTCCCATGGAAGTGCAGGAAAATGTCTTCCATAGCATAATACCATTGCCACCGGCCTGTATCCGTGGCACGCTGAAAGTACCGAGCCGCCGTTCACACCGATAACAGCGTTTGTGGAGACGGTCACCGACCAAGTGTAGCAAAAATGTGATTAACCCGAAAAGCTAACACGATTCCATTGATCGACAGTCGAATCGCGATGGTCTCGTGTCCACTGCAGTCGTAATTGACAATGTTGTTGGGCCAACATGTGAAAACATGAGAGTGGTCTACTGCGGAGTTCCGTGTTGAACAACGTACAATGGACGGTGTTCCCCGAAACACTTATGCTCGTACCAGCATTGTGCTCTTCTGGCATAGATGTCACAGATCTTACTTTACAGAGCACACAAACCTCTAAACCCCACGTTCTGCAAAGAGTCGTGGACGTTCAACCATTTAGCGCCAAGTGGTAGTTTCACTGACTTTCTACCTCTTTTCTTAGATGCTCACGACAGTAGCACGTGAACATTCGACCAGCTTCGCCGTTTTAGAGATGTTCATCCACAGGCTCTGCGTAATAATAATCTGCCCGTTGCCAAAGTCGATTATATCAAATGATTTTCCCACTTGCAGCTCAAATCTTCGCTAGGGTGATCCTCCGTCCGTGTCTGCTCCGCTTTCATACTTTTGATACCGCGTCGCGTGCCCACATCACCAGGCGATATCCAACGTCGCCGTGGGCATCGGTCATAATGTTTTGATTTATCGGTGTATGATTTAGGTATTTTTACTGATATGAAACAAAAACAACATATGAAATAAATTAAGTTATTTAAAAATTATAGAGTACCCGACCTGCAAGGGGATGGGGTCCCACCACACTCACCAAATCTCACCAAGGCGGGGGGGGGGGGGGGGGGGGGGGGAAATGGGGGCCCAAATTTAAAAAAAAAGACTTACGTAATTAATAGACGTTCCCTTATCATTCCATTCGCAATATTTAGAGAAAAGTAACTACTCTCAAATAGAAGACCATTTGCATCTGCTTGATAACGATATCACCCCTCAACCTTGGCCTTTAAATTTACTTACTTTATCTGAAACTATGTACGAATTTTTTTTATTTTAAAACAACTTTACGTGTGTTACGAAATATTACTGCCTTTCAAATATCTTTCGGTGTAACCAAACGCTGCTCAACGTTTCACCATTGCAGCAAAGAACTCACTACTGAAAATAATACAGTTAAAATAAATTGAACAGTATTCCAGAAATCGCCTAATGCCATCACCAGTCAACTGATGGAGATGTTGGTTTCAACGTCATGACGTAACGTGCGGTCTGCATCATTTGTTGTCTAACAAGATGTGGCGGACCAATGCCAAGTACAGCGGGATGTTTCATTACCGGGCTGTCTCCTAGCCACCACGGGCTCATCTCCTTTGCCTACCAACGTAATTCTATCAAGGATAGATTTTTCTACAGTTGCCACAAATTTCTCGCGAGTATACTTCTCTCTGTCACTTTGCGCCGTACTCCTCTGACATTTTTGGGTGAGACGCTTTCATAACATTCGATTCAACTTGATCTCACTTCCCTTTTCAGTCCTGTGGCGTGAGCCTCGAAGTAAGAAGCACAGTCAATGTGCTTCCAACTTCGAGGTTCAAATCACGACCCAACCTGCCTGTTTTTCTTGGGTTCGGCCGGCCGGTCACTTCCGTGCTTAAAACTGATCTCAAGCAGGAACCTAACCACTTGGACACACAGGACGCTATCGAACGCTTAACCGCCGAAGATGGCACCACTACCTCCCTTTTTTTAGTCATCAGCCTTCTAACAGGTTTGATGCGATCCGCCGCGAATTCCTCTCCTGTGCCAACAATCTGAGAGTTGCACTTGCAACCTACGCCCTCAGTCGTTTTCTGCATGTGTTACAATCTCTGTCTTCCTCTAAAATTTTTACTCTCAACAGCTCCCTCTAGCACCATGGATGTTATTTCCTGATTTCTTAACAGATGTCCTATCATTCTGTCCCTTTTTCTTGTCAGTGTTTTCCATACATTTCTTGCGTCGCCGAGTCTGCGAACAGTCTCCTCATTCCTCAGCAGATCAGTCCACCTAATTTTCAATATTATTCTGTAGCACCACATCTGAAATGCTTCGATTTTCTTCTGTTCCTCTTTTCCCACAGTCCGTATTTAGCTTCCATACAGAGCTATGCTCCAAATGTACTATCATACACAAAAGTGTCCGAACGATCTGAATCGCGTTTCGCTTGACTTGCATCCGGCATACGTAGCTTAGCTGTCTTGTGGGTCCTCCAATCTCTTTGCAGTACAGTCGGTTGACAAAACAAAATGGATATCACAAGTGATCACTAGAGAACACTGTTCTTTAAGATAATTATGCCAGATGTAAATCAACACCACGATATCGTAAATACAAGGAAACCCGTCATTAGAGATGAAACAGTTTATTACAGTAAGTGACATTTCAAAATCACTACCACACTCACTAGAATTTGAATTAACTAACTCTGTCACGTAAATCACTCGTATCGTTTGGCAGGAAAAATGCACATGTTTAAAATGAAGTGCTACGATGTAAAGTCTTGTAACGCGGACTCGAACGCAGTACATAATCAGATTGTTAACTAAATAAAATTAGATGTTAGTATCAAATTTTTGTACCAACAGCGAAATTTCTGAATTTTAAATGAGGATACAAGTTTTTTGCCTGAACGAGAGTCGAACCCGGCACCTACTGCCTTTAGTTTCTATCCATGAACTGTTTACTCACCAGTAGTGAGATTGTGCATGTCTGATTAGAAATAACGGTAACTGTCATTATTGGTGACAACACATGAAGAGCCATTAAAAATGAAAATTATTTATCAGTAGTAGTTCGGTGTGTATATTTTCGTATGAACACAAAATTAAAGTTGCAGTATGGTTGTGGAGTCAACTGCGTATTTTCCGACAAGAAAGAGCGGTGGAAAGCAGTCTTCACTACATTAGTTTACTGAAACTGATGGTGTTCCACAGGGCTAGAATTTCTTGTTGGCGACAGAGTGTAAGGCCTATGAGTCGGTTGTGAGTTTTGCATTGTCGAAATCTTTTCCTACATTGTTGAAGTGAATATTACAGTTAGAGTAATTCCGTGAAAATCTAAACTTAAAGAAAGTAAAATGAGTTTATTGCAACAGAAAACTCTTGATCTTCTGCAGTAGGCATATTTTATTCCTAGTACTGCTTGAAATAGATGACGTCGACCAAGTCGTCTGTAGAGAACGTTCGTGACATTTAATAGAAGACAGTAACATTCTCTGGCTATGAAAGTGGTGTGTAGCATTTTACAAGCGTCGTTGCTAAGTCCAAATAAATGAAGTAATGCAACCTAATTTCTATAACGAAGTAACGTCTTTATCAGTTACTTTAGTTTCAATGTAATCTACGAAAAATGGAGATGTGCGATATCAACTTGTAAAGTATTCGCTAGGCATGGAATGAACTAAATAACTACTTGCTTGCTACACAAGATCGCAATTATTTTCTGCGAACTAAATGTTTACCTGTTTTGGCCAATTGCTTCTAAAAATGACCAAGAAGGATTTAATTAAGCAGCAGAATGAAGTTAATAGCGATAATGACAGTAGAAATCGAAGTGTTTGGGAACTTCTTTCTCTGCAATGATATTTATCGAGCTAAGAAACTTCTTAGTGCAAATTTCAAAAGGGCTTCGAATCGAGGCTGTGATGGCTAAAAGCGGCTCTGCATCCCGCTGACACGAGACTAGCATTCTTTCCTTGTCGGAAGCTACTGATACTTAATCAATTGTTCCACTTTGCAAGCTAAATGTATCTGTCCGACGTTACGACGCTACTACAATCGTTACAAATGTGGGATCACTGGTCTGGTGGACTGATGCTAGTTTATTACTTGCGAGGAATGTGTTCGATTCCCACTTCAGGCATGCATTTTAAACACACACGAACAGATCTCCTTTAGTTCTACTAATACCAAATCAAGAACATTAGGCTGCACCGTAGTTCAGAATTCGCATTATAAACATCATATCCTTCTGCTACCAATTGGGGCCCGAGCTGGTTTATGTTGGGCCATAGGTGGACCATAGCAGAGGAGGAAGTCGTGACAAATAGACTCTGTCGCCAGTGAGCTTCCATACACTAGAAACTTAATTTTGTTTAGTGACCCAATAGTCAGTTAAGGTCACAGGGCCCTTATTTTATTTGAACTCGAGACGTTGAAAAATTTGATGCTGGACTGGGGTTCTAATTCGGATCTTCTCTTTTATGGTATATGAACCACGCGAAACGTTACCGTTCGGTCGTTATGTTGTTTTCCCCAAGACTACAAACTCCTCTAGGTTCCCACGAAAGGCACATATGTGGGTTCGAATCCTGCTCCAGCACAAAAATAGTCATGGTTTCATTTCAGCTCTAACATATGCACACCAAACTACTAGCAATAAAAAATTTTCATTTTTAATGTCTTTTCGTGTGTTGTCAACAATAACGACAGACGCCGTTATTTCTAGTCAAACATGCACACATCTCACTACTGGTGAGCAAACAGTTCGCGGATAGAAAACAAAGATAATAGGTGCCGGGTTCGATTCCCATTCAGGCAAAAAAATTGTATTATGCGGACTGAGGCTTTCCAGGAGATTACGATGCTTCCAAGGTTCCAGGGTTCTTGGGTGTACTGCTGGATGCAATTGTCGAAGGTCCACAATATTTCGCCGGCTGGGGTGGCCGAGCGGTTCTAGGCGCTACAGTATGGAACCGCGCGACCGCTTCGGTCGCAGGTTCGAATCCTGCCTCGGGCATGGATGTGTGTGACGTCCTTAGTTAGGTTTAAGTAGTTCTAAGTTCTAGTGGCCTGATGATCTTAGAAGTTAAGTCCCATAGCGCTCAGAGCCATTTGAACCATTTGAATCACGATATTTCGGCGAACAACAGTTCTGCCATCGTCAGGTGGTATAGGGTTAGTGTTCGCTAAGAGAGGTTTTCGCAGGATGTGGGTACTACGATGTGTTCGTACGTCTGGTTACGATTAACCATTAGTACTCAAAAAAATGGTTTCAAATGGCTCTGAGCACTATGGGACTCAACTGCTGTGGTCATAAGTCCCCTAGAACTTAGAACTACTGAAACCTAACTAACCTAAGGACAGCACACAACACCCAGCCATCACGAGGCAGAGAAAATCCCTGACCCCGCCGGGAATCGAGCCCCGGGAACCCGGGCGTGGGAAGCGAGAACGCTACCGCACAACCACGAGATGCGGGCCATTAGTACTCGTTCATCTGAAGATAGAGAGGGTCGAAAATTGAGCAAAGGGTAGCAGTTTGAAGGGTAGAGGAGAAAAAAGCAAGAGCCAAGGGAAAACACATTTGCGATAGTCGTGTCGGGTAGTAAGAGCAATAGTGCACTGCCTGCTTTCTGTGACATTATGCAAGGGTTAGGTAAGTTAGTAGTGGGTATCATGCAGGCGGATACCTTTGACATTGCGATGCGTTGTCACTCGGCGGCTGCAGTTGGGCACCGGCGTTGTCTTCTCGGCCAGCATCAGCTTATCTGTAACAGTCGAGATCGTCATCGATTAGTGTGCGATAGGCCATAGACCGGATGCACAGTGTAGAGTAGTGTAGACGGTTTGTTTGTGTGTTAGTGTGCGAGCTTACTGGCTTCCCTGCTGTCTGCTGTTACGTGCTGGTCGGGTGTGACAGCGGCTGGCATGTCCAGTCAGTATCGCTGGTGTGCAGGGGCTCGCCGATGTTGTCTCTTGTGAGTGCGTGTTAACACGCCATACGTGGTTATGCCCTAGCTAACAGCGTCTTTGGTCGTTTAAGCTTCCACCTACGGTTGTGATCGTACGTAGTTCCCCAGAGAAAGGATGAAAGGCGGTAATAGTGCCACGAGTCCCTGTATAGTCGTGTGGCGAGTTTTTGAATGCTTCCTTTAGAGTTTCAACGCGGTATTCATTGCGAAGATTCGCGGTGCGAGTGTAGCGTGGTGGGTTGCCAATGGTACGTAGCATTTAGTTCTGTATGACCTGCAGGCGTGTGAGAGCTGCGTATCCCCAGACGGGAGCTGCGTACGTCATCAGAGGTCTGATCAGTGTCATGTATGTGGACCTCGATACCCTTCGATTTAGTGTACTTTTCCTGCTGAGCATACTGTAGAGTTGTTTGAGCCGCACTTACGCTCTGTTGGCAACGTATTCTATTCTGTTTTCAAACCCACATTACTTTGCTTTTATGTGCATTCATTATCATTTCCCTCCTCTTCAGTTCTTTGTACCATTCCACTACAGCCTGCTGTAGTCTTTCTGGTGTTTCGACCATCAATACTATATATTCTGCGTAAAGCAATGTTTGTAGACAGACTGGTTGGAGTCTTCACATTCCAAGCTTTGCTCTTTGGGTTCACCTTTTGCATGTTTTTGTTACTTCATCTAGGAAGACGTGAAAAAATAAGGGGCTGAGGCTATCACTTGCGAGAGTCTTTTCTCCTATTGGAATTTTCCTAAAGGTTCCAATATACTAGATAAAGAATAATTCTATCCACAGCTATAACAGACTGTGGACAAAGAGGCAGACAGAAGACATCAAGTAATAATAGAAGGAGATTTTAGTGGTAGAACGAGCCAGGACCAAAGAATAGTATATGGGAGCTTGAGAAGTCATGGTGAAGAGAGAACCCAAAACAGTAGAGGTGGGTGTTTAATAGAATTCTGCATGAAAAGCAACTGTTACTGACTAACTTCTTTTTCCCTCGCAAACAAATTCGCAATATTACCTAAGAATCAAAATGTAAAAAATGTGTAAAGCATTATCGATTACT
Source organism: Schistocerca cancellata (assembly GCF_023864275.1). Classification (NCBI taxonomy): domain Eukaryota; kingdom Metazoa; phylum Arthropoda; class Insecta; order Orthoptera; family Acrididae; genus Schistocerca; species Schistocerca cancellata. The sequence goes on along the minus strand of NC_064626.1, from coordinate 481,037,461 downwards.
TTATGTATCCCTAGGGTACACAGAATAACATCATGAATGTGAAGGTTATAAGAGGAGCAGAACTTGGTACAGATCATAGACAGTTAGTGATGGAGACTGGGTCCAGGAAACCAGCTAAACCTAAAACAAAGAATTTCAGACAGAAAAGGAAAAGGATCAGTATGCAGAATTGGTGACAAGAAGGCTGTAAAGTAAAACTACGACGGTTGTCCAGAAAGTAATGCACCGATTTTTTTTCTCAGTCAAAAACAATGCTACGAATGCGAAACGTTATGTACGTGTTACTAGAAGTCTCCATCACTTCCAATAGGTAGCGTAGCTACAGTACAGTTTCAAAATGGCATCTGTAGGTGATGTACCTTACAAGCAATGTGCCTTCATTGACTTTCTCACTGCAGAGAAAGAAACTGTGTGGAATATTCACAAACGCTTGTGCAAAGTCTATGGAGCATCTGCTTTTGACAGAAGTACAGTTAGTCGCTGGGCACGGAGGGTTAGGTCATCAGAAGGCGGTTCGGCGGAGCTCCACGATTTGCAGTGGTATCCGTGGCTGTCACACCTAACATGTTACTGCGGACTTCCACTTGTTTGGGCCATTAAAGGGTGCCATTCGTGGAAGACATTTTGGGGACGATGAGAAGGTGATTCACACAGCGAAGCACTGGCTCTGCCACCAGGACAAGGATTGGTACCGAGAAGGCATACACACCCTTGTTTCGCGCTGGAGGAAGGCCATAGAACGGGATGACGATTACGTGGAAAAATAGAGTGTGTAAATAAAACACCATTCTTTCGTGTGTGTCATTCTCATTATGTTCAATAAAGAGTTGTTGAAGAAAAAAATGCGGTGCATTACTTTCTGGGCAACCCTCATATGTGGTCCCTGCATGGTAAGTTTCCAGTGCAGCCAGTCAGTAAGGTATCTAATTTTCTCTTGGAAACCTGTTGGGCGTGTATGTAATGTTGACTGCCTACAGTGGCGATGTTTGCACAGTAGTTCCGGTCTGCATGTGAACAGAACTGTTTCACACTTGACGACTATTACTGTAATACGCTTTCGTTCGAACCAAGACTCGGCAGTTCTGAGTGATGTCTGTAACCGCAGGTCGTGGGGGACGTGTGGCTGCGGCTGTTGGGCGGTGGGGGGGGGGGGGGGGGCGGTAGATTTCTAGACCAAGGACCACGCCGCACACCCCTTCCAAGCTGCTTTTGCGGCCAAGAGGGCCAGTATGAAAGAAGAGCTCACTGCTGTCCACTGCCAGCTGCAAGCAAGAAGATGTCTGTCCCTGCCACCATATCTCCCAGCCGTGGGGGTGGACGCCGCCACCCAGACGGACTCAGCCCCGCCCCCCGCTAACGTACGGGAGGCCACGTCGTAGCCGATGGATGTTGAGCTGTCAGCTCCCCCTCCCAAAGGGGAGGCTGACTGACGGACGTATGTCGAAGAGATGCACACTGCAACACCCTCTCTCATTGAGGCGGTGTCGGAAGCCACCCAGCATGCATCCCTGCCATTCCCAGATGAGTACATCGTGCTGCCTGTGCTACAGATGGTCGCCGTGTCGCTTCGTGGCCCTATCCTACCCTTTCACTCCTCCAAACAGGCCCAAACCATCTCCTCCTCATGAGCCCTACGATCCTGTCCTGCATCATAGGATTCTGCGATCTAAAGCTTCTGAACAGCTACCCTGTCTTCAAGCCCTCTGGCTGCGGACACATTTTTAAGGTCTCAGCCATATGCAAGTTGCAGAGGAATCCCGGTCGAGTCAGCGGCAGTCACTGCTGTGTGACCCGTCTCCAGACCCACTTTTCTCCCCTGAGAGTGAAGCAATCTTCACATATCTTTGGCCTCACCTTCAGTAGTAGAGCAATGCCAGCGTGAGTCCATTTTGTTAGTGCGGGATTGCCTACGTCAGGGGCAGATTTGCACTCAGGGGCAAACCATTTTCTCATTTGACTGACAGGTACTTAACCTATTGTTCTCCTTTGACTGACAGGTCTTTAACCTATGGTTTTGCTAATAGGATCCTCCCTTTTGATTGGCAGGCACTTAGCCTATGGTCCCCACAGCCCCCTCCCCCTTCCTCCACCCCTCACCCCACGGGAAACCTCACCCCTCGCTACTACAGGCACACTTACTGGTCTGAGTTATTGGAATAGCCCCTTTCACTCTTATAAATTTGATTGACTACTTAATTAAATTGATCAATTAATTAACCTGATCCCCTCCCCTCCCTCCATCCCCTTCCCTCCCCCATAAAGTGGTGGGAAGTTCTAATTCCATCAGGATACTGCAACACACCACAGCTACCTCTACTAATCTAAGAAAATGGCGGGAAAATAGGTCACTTGGCCTATCTCCACTAACCTAAGTCATCCGACCGCCGACTCTTCCTAGGAATTGGCGGGAAAAGGACTCAGCCTATGCTGGATAGGATGGACGTAAGTCTTTATTTTGCATGCAGTCTTTATTTAAACAATTTGAGGCAGTACCGCCATCCAGTGTGTCCACCACACGAGGTCCGCAGTCCAACTGACCTAGTACACGGTTCTAATACAGTACGTCAATCACCTTTCCATTTTCTAGAGCTGTTGCCGTGACAACACCATTCAGTGATAGGTGACCATGCTTCTGCCATGTTCCATCAAAGGCTGCAGCTATATCAGTGTCACCTTCATTGCATAACACATTTTCTTCTACTGCTTTCTTCATTGACACAACACTCACTTGACCTAGACTTTCATGAAGTAACTGTGTGTCCTTCTCAAATATTGTAGGTGGGAGTAAATTCATGATAGCACAAAATGTTTGAGCTGCCTTTCTACCCTTCCCAAAATACCTCATTCCATATGCAAGTCTGATATTTGTGTTATAATCTCTTCCTTTGCACAATCCAGAAGAATACCCAGTTTTAGTTACCCCACAGAAATCACAAAAAACTTGTAACTTACTAGCCACACCTTTTCTGCCTTCAAAATCTTCGGCGATTTTAATACCACCTATTCCACAAAGCGCACACACAGCAGCATTCGTTAGAAGCGAACATAAAGAACTCAATTCAGCAATTATGGAAACATATCCCGTTACAGTTTTTTGATCATATTTTATAGAAATGTCACTCCGGGTACTCAAATATTTTAGCTTCTGTCTTGAGGCACTTGGTGGATTCGACATAATTACACAATCCCCACTTTCCAACGAAGTAAACCGATTTTTTGGAGGCGTAACTCTTCCGAGAATGACTCAGCACCAACACCTCAACAAAGTACAGAAGTTTGAACACAAACAACTCTCGAAAACCATGGATATACAACGGAAAACAAAGGAGCATCGGAAAGCGTGTGTGCTAACAGCGCTGCCAACTCAAAAAACGATTACGCAGTGTTTCTCTTCGAAGTGGCAAAATAATAATGACGCGATTTGACATCCGACAGCAGCGCAAACACGGTCGTTGCCGTATACCGACATATATTTAAATTTGTTTTTAAAGATGTCCTCGATGTCCGAACCGATTCATTTAACTACCATTTTGTTCACAAATCTGTAAATATTGATTTAAGATGGAAAGAAATTCGAATTTTTGAAGCAGATGCACTAGCAAGTGACCTTAAGCATTGGAGATTGCCGTGCGTAGTAGCCGCGATGTCTTGGGCGCCTTGTCACGGTCCGCGCGATTCCCTTCGTAGGAGGTTCGAGTCCTTCCCCGCGCATGGGTATGTGTGTTGTCCTTGGCGTTAGTTAGTTTAAGTTAGATTAAGTAGTTTGTACGCTTAGGGACCGATGACCTCAGCAGTTTGGTCACGTAAGATATTACCACAAATTTCCAAATTTCCATTGGAGATTGGAGCATAGCGCTGACTGGAATGGAGCCACACAACGCCGTTCCAGATATCACAGAGGCTAACAATAAACTTCGTCTGGAAATTAATCGTAAAAACGAAAATGTGGAAATTGAACGTGGTGTAAATGATATTGACGATTTAAACCATGTTTTAAAACAGTCTGAAAAGGGATTGAGCTCCGTACAAACATCAGCACACTTAAATCTAAAGTAAGGACGGTGAATGCATTCAATTTATGGATTCTTCCCATCAGTTGGAAGAGGGTAAAAGATTGTTGAGACTCCTACCAACGCTATATATCTTCCAGTGAGAGTTCAGACACTCGACTAGCTGGAGCTGCGTATTGTGGATCAGAAAAATCAGTTTGTTGACTTTCGTGGTGAGGAAATCATTGTACGAGTACATCTAAGACTAGATGGGCGTAAAGTGTAAAACCAGCGCATACAGCAGACAGCACAGCACTTCGCAGCAGAACCATACGGTGATAACATGTGCGAGCTACGAGTTTCTTAAATCAGTAGGCTTGAAACCTTGAAATGACGTAGTCGCTCAGTATATGCCTCCCAGTGGAATAACATGAGACAATCATACGGCAAGAGTACTTCTCACTTAACACCTTGCTGTAACGACGAAGTCACATTACAATCACGTTCAACACTCTGGGCCCCAGGATTGAGCAGTTCAGTCGATCTTTCTAGTAGTTCTCCACCCAGTCAAATATCTCCATCTCCTGTTCCAGAAGAAAGAGATCACACTGCCTTTCAGCAGCCACCATATGACACTCGCATTCCGGTATTTTACACTAGCCGGAATTGTTGTTTCTGTGGAGCCACCGACACATCTCACGGAAGTCATCTACAACAAGATGTTGATTATAATAAACAACAACAACAACAACAAAATATTTGTTCTAATTTTACCAACAGCGATACACTTATTATACACTACGAAAATAAATAAATAAATAAACAGTTCATACCATGTGGAAGTGATGACACCTGGTCATCATTCTCGACACATACTCCTCCTAGAATCTCATTTTCCTCTTGATCTGTAGCAACATCTACAACACTGAATAATATATGTCTCACACAACTGTATATGATGAAAAAAAGTCTAACAACAATATATTACAACTGTACTTACAGGGTGTTTCAAAAATGACCGATATATTTGAAACGCAATAGCAACTAAACGAGCAGCGATAGACATACACCGTTTGTTGCAATATGCTTGGGACAACAGTACATTTTCAGGCGGACAAACTTTCGAAATTACAGTAGTTACAATTTTCAACAACAGATGGCGCTGCAAGTGATGTGAACGATATAGAAGACAACGCAGTCTGTGGGTGCGCCATTCTGTACGTCGTCTTTCTGCTGTAAGCGTGTGCTGTTCACAACGTGCAAGTGTGCTGTAGACAACATGGTTTATTCCTTAGAACAGAGGATTTTTCTGGTGTTGGAATTCCACCGCCTAGAACACAGTGTTGTTGCAACAAGACGAAGTTTTCAGCGGAGGTTTAATGTAACCAAAGGACCGAAAAGCGATACAATAAAGGATCTGTTTGAAAAATTTCAACGGACTGGGAACGTGACGGATGAACGTGCTGGAAAGGTAGGGCGACCGCGTACGGCAACCACAGAGGGCAACGCGCAGCTAGTGCAGCAGGTGATCCAACAGCGGCCTCGGGTTTCCGTTCGCCGTGTTGCAGCTGCGGTCCAAATGACGCCAACGTCCACGTATCGTCTCATGCGCCAGAGTTTACACCTTATCCATACAAAATTCAAACGCGGCAACCCCTCAGCGCCGCTACCATTGCTGCACGAGAGACATTCGCTAACGATATAGTGCACAGGATTGATGACGGCGATATGCATGTGGGCAGCATTTGGTTTACTGACGAAGCTTATTTTTACCTGGACGGCTTCGTCAATAAACAGAACTGGCGCATATGGGGAACCGAAAAGCCCCATGTTGCAGTCCCATCGTCCCTGCATCCTCAAAAAGTACTGGTCTGGGCCGCCATTTCTTCCAAAGGAATCATTGGCCCATTTTTCAGATCCGAAACGATTACTGCATCACGCTATCTGGACATTCTTCGTGAATTTGTGGCGGTACAAACTGCCTTAGACGACACTGTGAACACCTCGTGGTTTATGCAAGATGGTGCCCGGCCACATCACACGGCCGACGTCTTTAATTTCCTGAATGAATATTTCGATGATCGTGTGATTGCTTTGGGCTATCCGAAACATACAGGAGGCGGCGTGGATTGGCCTCCCTATTCGCCAGACATGAACCCCTGTGA
>NC_064626.1:480649427-480730807 GCF_023864275.1 Schistocerca cancellata | reverse complement strand
GCCTGACAGGTACAGCTATGACACTTTAGTGGTTACGGAAAGCCCAGGTTCGAAACCTGGTCACGGCACGAAAACGTCTCTTGATGCTGTCTCCTTAACTACGACAGCTACAGACAAGTGGCGTCGCTACCATATGGCGGGCACGGCATTTTCTTGTTGTGGGTGGCCTAAAGAGACGCTTCCAGTGGGAGAGCAGTGAAAATACATGGCACGGCGATTGCCAAGATACTTCCATTTCGAAGTGATCTTTGTAGTACAAAGGGAACGTTTTGCCGCCGCTCTTCCAAGGGTAACGTGGCCGAGCGGTCTAAGGCGCTGGTTTTAGGCACCAGTCTCTTCGGAGGCGTGGGTTCGAATCCCACCGTTGCCAATTTTGGCGTCTCATTTTTGTGCCGTTGCTGTGTGTTCTCGTGGAGTAGGACGCAGCTCATGTGACGCGCGTGTTGCGTAGGTAGCGTGGCCGAGCGGTCTAAGGCGCTGGTTTCAGGCACCAGTCTCTTCGGAGGCGTGGGTTCCAATACCGCAGCTGCCAAACGTGTAATGTTTCCTGCATCGAAGGCAGATGCACTCATTGCCCGCAAAGGAAACAGCACAACAAGGCGTGAGCGTCTGCTTCGTGAATTGTCGTAGAACAGTACGTGGTGCAACGGCAGGATTTGTAGGCGCCTTTTGCCCTCATCACTGCTGGCGTTCGTCTCCACGATATGCGTCCAGAACATGCCGTTCTATAGCGTGCGAAAGTGGATTTTTTACAGGTGTCGTAAGTTAATCGTGGGTGCTTGCTGCGTTCGCTGGAGGAGCACTGGCGCCGTAATCCGGTGTAGTCTAGTGGCTAGGATACCTGGCTCTCACCCAGGAGGCCCGGGTTCGATTCCCGGTACCGGAAATGCGCGTTTTTGTTGCTCCTCTTATGCGACTTGTCTCGACTTTGCTCGACTGACGCTACGCTGACGCGTGCAGAAAGCCACGTTAAGTATGATTCGTGGCAACACCCGACGGCGAGAGAGATGCAGCGTCTGTCCACTTGTTATCGAGTCACATGTCTGTAGTCAAGAGGCTTGGAGGACTGCAAGACATTGCCACGGAGGTGAATGCAGCTAACCACTGTAGTTAGTGTCCCGACAGCGCAGGCACGTTCATTTGTTTGTATACATGTGATGGAGAACGTGTCTGACACTGCTGTGGCGTGACACTGTGGGCTGGGCTTTGCTGTGTACCGCCACTTGCATTCCCGCCAGCTGCTCTGGCGGGCGCCTCCGTGGCCGTGATCGTCTAGTGGTTAGGACATTGCGTTGTGGCCGCAATAACCCAGGTTCGAATCCTGGTCACGGCAATTTTGAAAGTTTTTCCTTGCTGCCGTTGCATTGACGATAGTGCACGAGTACTCGAAATCACAGTGCTTTCTTGGTTGTTCACGTCGTGTTCCGCAGGCCGCAGTTTGTACTACCACTTCATCACAAGTGTAACCTCCTTGAGCTCACATATGTTTGTTACATGGAGCATTCTAGCTCCGCCTGACAGGTACAGCTATGACACTTTAGTGGTTACGGAAAGCCCAGGTTCGAAACCTGGTCACGGCACGAAAACGTCTCTTGATGCTGTCTCCTTAACTACGACAGCTACAGACAAGTGGCGTCGCTACCATATGGCGGGCACGGCATTTTCTTGTTGTGGGTGGCCTAAAGAGACGCTTCCAGTGGGAGAGCAGTGAAAATACATGGCACGGCGATTGCCAAGATACTTCCATTTCGAAGTGATCTTTGTAGTACAAAGGGAACGTTTTGCCGCCGCTCTTCCAAGGGTAACGTGGCCGAGCGGTCTAAGGCGCTGGTTTTAGGCACCAGTCTCTTCGGAGGCGTGGGTTCGAATCCCACCGTTGCCAATTTTGGCGTCTCATTTTTGTGCCGTTGCTGTGTGTTCTCGTGGAGTAGGACGCAGCTCATGTGACGCGCGTGTTGCGTAGGTAGCGTGGCCGAGCGGTCTAAGGCGCTGGTTTCAGGCACCAGTCTCTTCGGAGGCGTGGGTTCCAATACCGCAGCTGCCAAACGTGTAATGTTTCCTGCATCGAAGGCAGATGCACTCATTGCCCGCAAAGGAAACAGCACAACAAGGCGTGAGCGTCTGCTTCGTGAATTGTCGTAGAACAGTACGTGGTGCAACGGCAGGATTTGTAGGCGCCTTTTGCCCTCATCACTGCTGGCGTTCGTCTCCACGATATGCGTCCAGAACATGCCGTTCTATAGCGTGCGAAAGTGGATTTTTTACAGGTGTCGTAAGTTAATCGTGGGTGCTTGCTGCGTTCGCTGGAGGAGCACTGGCGCCGTAATCCGGTGTAGTCTAGTGGCTAGGATACCTGGCTCTCACCCAGGAGGCCCGGGTTCGATTCCCGGTACCGGAAATGCGCGTTTTTGTTGCTCCTCTTATGCGACTTGTCTCGACTTTGCTCGACTGACGCTACGCTGACGCGTGCAGAAAGCCACGTTAAGTATGATTCGTGGCAACACCCGACGGCGAGAGAGATGCAGCGTCTGTCCACTTGTTATCGAGTCACATGTCTGTAGTCAAGAGGCTTGGAGGACTGCAAGACATTGCCACGGAGGTGAATGCAGCTAACCACTGTAGTTAGTGTCCCGACAGCGCAGGCACGTTCATTTGTTTGTATACATGTGATGGAGAACGTGTCTGACACTGCTGTGGCGTGACACTGTGGGCTGGGCTTTGCTGTGTACCGCCACTTGCATTCCCGCCAGCTGCTCTGGCGGGCGCCTCCGTGGCCGTGATCGTCTAGTGGTTAGGACATTGCGTTGTGGCCGCAATAACCCAGGTTCGAATCCTGGTCACGGCAATTTTGAAAGTTTTTCCTTGCTGCCGTTGCATTGACGATAGTGCACGAGTACTCGAAATCACAGTGCTTTCTTGGTTGTTCACTCGTGTTCCGCAGGCCGCAGTTTGTACTACCACTTCATCACAAGTGTAACCTCCTTGAGCTCACATATGTTTGTTACATGGAGCATTCTAGCTCCGCCTGACAGGTACAGCTATGACACTTTAGTGGTTACGGAAAGCCCAGGTTCGAAACCTGGTCACGGCACGAAAACGTCTCTTGATGCTGTCTCCTTAACTACGACAGCTACAGACAAGTGGCGTCGCTACCATATGGCGGGCACGGCATTTTCTTGTTGTGGGTGGCCTAAAGAGACGCTTCCAGTGGGAGAGCAGTGAAAATACATGGCACGGCGATTGCCAAGATACTTCCATTTCGAAGTGATCTTTGTAGTACAAAGGGAACGTTTTGCCGCCGCTCTTCCAAGGGTAACGTGGCCGAGCGGTCTAAGGCGCTGGTTTTAGGCACCAGTCTCTTCGGAGGCGTGGGTTCGAATCCCACCGTTGCCAATTTTGGCGTCTCATTTTTGTGCCGTTGCTGTGTGTTCTCGTGGAGTAGGACGCAGCTCATGTGACGCGCGTGTTGCGTAGGTAGCGTGGCCGAGCGGTCTAAGGCGCTGGTTTCAGGCACCAGTCTCTTCGGAGGCGTGGGTTCCAATACCGCAGCTGCCAAACGTGTAATGTTTCCTGCATCGAAGGCAGATGCACTCATTGCCCGCAAAGGAAACAGCACAACAAGGCGTGAGCGTCTGCTTCGTGAATTGTCGTAGAACAGTACGTGGTGCAACGGCAGGATTTGTAGGCGCCTTTTGCCCTCATCACTGCTGGCGTTCGTCTCCACGATATGCGTCCAGAACATGCCGTTCTATAGCGTGCGAAAGTGGATTTTTTACAGGTGTCGTAAGTTAATCGTGGGTGCTTGCTGCGTTCGCTGGAGGAGCACTGGCGCCGTAATCCGGTGTAGTCTAGTGGCTAGGATACCTGGCTCTCACCCAGGAGGCCCGGGTTCGATTCCCGGTACCGGAAATGCGCGTTTTTGTTGCTCCTCTTATGCGACTTGTCTCGACTTTGCTCGACTGACGCTACGCTGACGCGTGCAGAAAGCCACGTTAAGTATGATTCGTGGCAACACCCGACGGCGAGAGAGATGCAGCGTCTGTCCACTTGTTATCGAGTCACATGTCTGTAGTCAAGAGGCTTGGAGGACTGCAAGACATTGCCACGGAGGTGAATGCAGCTAACCACTGTAGTTAGTGTCCCGACAGCGCAGGCACGTTCATTTGTTTGTATACATGTGATGGAGAACGTGTCTGACACTGCTGTGGCGTGACACTGTGGGCTGGGCTTTGCTGTGTACCGCCACTTGCATTCCCGCCAGCTGCTCTGGCGGGCGCCTCCGTGGCCGTGATCGTCTAGTGGTTAGGACATTGCGTTGTGGCCGCAATAACCCAGGTTCGAATCCTGGTCACGGCAATTTTGAAAGTTTTTCCTTGCTGCCGTTGCATTGACGATAGTGCACGAGTACTCGAAATCACAGTGCTTTCTTGGTTGTTCACTCGTGTTCCGCAGGCCGCAGTTTGTACTACCACTTCATCACAAGTGTAACCTCCTTGAGCTCACATATGTTTGTTACATGGAGCATTCTAGCTCCGCCTGACAGGTACAGCTATGACACTTTAGTGGTTACGGAAAGCCCAGGTTCGAAACCTGGTCACGGCACGAAAACGTCTCTTGATGCTGTCTCCTTAACTACGACAGCTACAGACAAGTGGCGTCGCTACCATATGGCGGGCACGGCATTTTCTTGTTGTGGGTGGCCTAAAGAGACGCTTCCAGTGGGAGAGCAGTGAAAATACATGGCACGGCGATTGCCAAGATACTTCCATTTCGAAGTGATCTTTGTAGTACAAAGGGAACGTTTTGCCGCCGCTCTTCCAAGGGTAACGTGGCCGAGCGGTCTAAGGCGCTGGTTTTAGGCACCAGTCTCTTCGGAGGCGTGGGTTCGAATCCCACCGTTGCCAATTTTGGCGTCTCATTTTTGTGCCGTTGCTGTGTGTTCTCGTGGAGTAGGACGCAGCTCATGTGACGCGCGTGTTGCGTAGGTAGCGTGGCCGAGCGGTCTAAGGCGCTGGTTTCAGGCACCAGTCTCTTCGGAGGCGTGGGTTCCAATACCGCAGCTGCCAAACGTGTAATGTTTCCTGCATCGAAGGCAGATGCACTCATTGCCCGCAAAGGAAACAGCACAACAAGGCGTGAGCGTCTGCTTCGTGAATTGTCGTAGAACAGTACGTGGTGCAACGGCAGGATTTGTAGGCGCCTTTTGCCCTCATCACTGCTGGCGTTCGTCTCCACGATATGCGTCCAGAACATGCCGTTCTATAGCGTGCGAAAGTGGATTTTTTACAGGTGTCGTAAGTTAATCGTGGGTGCTTGCTGCGTTCGCTGGAGGAGCACTGGCGCCGTAATCCGGTGTAGTCTAGTGGCTAGGATACCTGGCTCTCACCCAGGAGGCCCGGGTTCGATTCCCGGTACCGGAAATGCGCGTTTTTGTTGCTCCTCTTATGCGACTTGTCTCGACTTTGCTCGACTGACGCTACGCTGACGCGTGCAGAAAGCCACGTTAAGTATGATTCGTGGCAACACCCGACGGCGAGAGAGATGCAGCGTCTGTCCACTTGTTATCGAGTCACATGTCTGTAGTCAAGAGGCTTGGAGGACTGCAAGACATTGCCACGGAGGTGAATGCAGCTAACCACTGTAGTTAGTGTCCCGACAGCGCAGGCACGTTCATTTGTTTGTATACATGTGATGGAGAACGTGTCTGACACTGCTGTGGCGTGACACTGTGGGCTGGGCTTTGCTGTGTACCGCCACTTGCATTCCCGCCAGCTGCTCTGGCGGGCGCCTCCGTGGCCGTGATCGTCTAGTGGTTAGGACATTGCGTTGTGGCCGCAATAACCCAGGTTCGAATCCTGGTCACGGCAATTTTGAAAGTTTTTCCTTGCTGCCGTTGCATTGACGATAGTGCACGAGTACTCGAAATCACAGTGCTTTCTTGGTTGTTCACTCGTGTTCCGCAGGCCGCAGTTTGTACTACCACTTCATCACAAGTGTAACCTCCTTGAGCTCACATATGTTTGTTACATGGAGCATTCTAGCTCCGCCTGACAGGTACAGCTATGACACTTTAGTGGTTACGGAAAGCCCAGGTTCGAAACCTGGTCACGGCACGAAAACGTCTCTTGATGCTGTCTCCTTAACTACGACAGCTACAGACAAGTGGCGTCGCTACCATATGGCGGGCACGGCATTTTCTTGTTGTGGGTGGCCTAAAGAGACGCTTCCAGTGGGAGAGCAGTGAAAATACATGGCACGGCGATTGCCAAGATACTTCCATTTCGAAGTGATCTTTGTAGTACAAAGGGAACGTTTTGCCGCCGCTCTTCCAAGGGTAACGTGGCCGAGCGGTCTAAGGCGCTGGTTTTAGGCACCAGTCTCTTCGGAGGCGTGGGTTCGAATCCCACCGTTGCCAATTTTGGCGTCTCATTTTTGTGCCGTTGCTGTGTGTTCTCGTGGAGTAGGACGCAGCTCATGTGACGCGCGTGTTGCGTAGGTAGCGTGGCCGAGCGGTCTAAGGCGCTGGTTTCAGGCACCAGTCTCTTCGGAGGCGTGGGTTCCAATACCGCAGCTGCCAAACGTGTAATGTTTCCTGCATCGAAGGCAGATGCACTCATTGCCCGCAAAGGAAACAGCACAACAAGGCGTGAGCGTCTGCTTCGTGAATTGTCGTAGAACAGTACGTGGTGCAACGGCAGGATTTGTAGGCGCCTTTTGCCCTCATCACTGCTGGCGTTCGTCTCCACGATATGCGTCCAGAACATGCCGTTCTATAGCGTGCGAAAGTGGATTTTTTACAGGTGTCGTAAGTTAATCGTGGGTGCTTGCTGCGTTCGCTGGAGGAGCACTGGCGCCGTAATCCGGTGTAGTCTAGTGGCTAGGATACCTGGCTCTCACCCAGGAGGCCCGGGTTCGATTCCCGGTACCGGAAATGCGCGTTTTTGTTGCTCCTCTTATGCGACTTGTCTCGACTTTGCTCGACTGACGCTACGCTGACGCGTGCAGAAAGCCACGTTAAGTATGATTCGTGGCAACACCCGACGGCGAGAGAGATGCAGCGTCTGTCCACTTGTTATCGAGTCACATGTCTGTAGTCAAGAGGCTTGGAGGACTGCAAGACATTGCCACGGAGGTGAATGCAGCTAACCACTGTAGTTAGTGTCCCGACAGCGCAGGCACGTTCATTTGTTTGTATACATGTGATGGAGAACGTGTCTGACACTGCTGTGGCGTGACACTGTGGGCTGGGCTTTGCTGTGTACCGCCACTTGCATTCCCGCCAGCTGCTCTGGCGGGCGCCTCCGTGGCCGTGATCGTCTAGTGGTTAGGACATTGCGTTGTGGCCGCAATAACCCAGGTTCGAATCCTGGTCACGGCAATTTTGAAAGTTTTTCCTTGCTGCCGTTGCATTGACGATAGTGCACGAGTACTCGAAATCACAGTGCTTTCTTGGTTGTTCACTCGTGTTCCGCAGGCCGCAGTTTGTACTACCACTTCATCACAAGTGTAACCTCCTTGAGCTCACATATGTTTGTTACATGGAGCATTCTAGCTCCGCCTGACAGGTACAGCTATGACACTTTAGTGGTTACGGAAAGCCCAGGTTCGAAACCTGGTCACGGCACGAAAACGTCTCTTGATGCTGTCTCCTTAACTACGACAGCTACAGACAAGTGGCGTCGCTACCATATGGCGGGCACGGCATTTTCTTGTTGTGGGTGGCCTAAAGAGACGCTTCCAGTGGGAGAGCAGTGAAAATACATGGCACGGCGATTGCCAAGATACTTCCATTTCGAAGTGATCTTTGTAGTACAAAGGGAACGTTTTGCCGCCGCTCTTCCAAGGGTAACGTGGCCGAGCGGTCTAAGGCGCTGGTTTTAGGCACCAGTCTCTTCGGAGGCGTGGGTTCGAATCCCACCGTTGCCAATTTTGGCGTCTCATTTTTGTGCCGTTGCTGTGTGTTCTCGTGGAGTAGGACGCAGCTCATGTGACGCGCGTGTTGCGTAGGTAGCGTGGCCGAGCGGTCTAAGGCGCTGGTTTCAGGCACCAGTCTCTTCGGAGGCGTGGGTTCCAATACCGCAGCTGCCAAACGTGTAATGTTTCCTGCATCGAAGGCAGATGCACTCATTGCCCGCAAAGGAAACAGCACAACAAGGCGTGAGCGTCTGCTTCGTGAATTGTCGTAGAACAGTACGTGGTGCAACGGCAGGATTTGTAGGCGCCTTTTGCCCTCATCACTGCTGGCGTTCGTCTCCACGATATGCGTCCAGAACATGCCGTTCTATAGCGTGCGAAAGTGGATTTTTTACAGGTGTCGTAAGTTAATCGTGGGTGCTTGCTGCGTTCGCTGGAGGAGCACTGGCGCCGTAATCCGGTGTAGTCTAGTGGCTAGGATACCTGGCTCTCACCCAGGAGGCCCGGGTTCGATTCCCGGTACCGGAAATGCGCGTTTTTGTTGCTCCTCTTATGCGACTTGTCTCGACTTTGCTCGACTGACGCTACGCTGACGCGTGCAGAAAGCCACGTTAAGTATGATTCGTGGCAACACCCGACGGCGAGAGAGATGCAGCGTCTGTCCACTTGTTATCGAGTCACATGTCTGTAGTCAAGAGGCTTGGAGGACTGCAAGACATTGCCACGGAGGTGAATGCAGCTAACCACTGTAGTTAGTGTCCCGACAGCGCAGGCACGTTCATTTGTTTGTATACATGTGATGGAGAACGTGTCTGACACTGCTGTGGCGTGACACTGTGGGCTGGGCTTTGCTGTGTACCGCCACTTGCATTCCCGCCAGCTGCTCTGGCGGGCGCCTCCGTGGCCGTGATCGTCTAGTGGTTAGGACATTGCGTTGTGGCCGCAATAACCCAGGTTCGAATCCTGGTCACGGCAATTTTGAAAGTTTTTCCTTGCTGCCGTTGCATTGACGATAGTGCACGAGTACTCGAAATCACAGTGCTTTCTTGGTTGTTCACTCGTGTTCCGCAGGCCGCAGTTTGTACTACCACTTCATCACAAGTGTAACCTCCTTGAGCTCACATATGTTTGTTACATGGAGCATTCTAGCTCCGCCTGACAGGTACAGCTATGACACTTTAGTGGTTACGGAAAGCCCAGGTTCGAAACCTGGTCACGGCACGAAAACGTCTCTTGATGCTGTCTCCTTAACTACGACAGCTACAGACAAGTGGCGTCGCTACCATATGGCGGGCACGGCATTTTCTTGTTGTGGGTGGCCTAAAGAGACGCTTCCAGTGGGAGAGCAGTGAAAATACATGGCACGGCGATTGCCAAGATACTTCCATTTCGAAGTGATCTTTGTAGTACAAAGGGAACGTTTTGCCGCCGCTCTTCCAAGGGTAACGTGGCCGAGCGGTCTAAGGCGCTGGTTTTAGGCACCAGTCTCTTCGGAGGCGTGGGTTCGAATCCCACCGTTGCCAATTTTGGCGTCTCATTTTTGTGCCGTTGCTGTGTGTTCTCGTGGAGTAGGACGCAGCTCATGTGACGCGCGTGTTGCGTAGGTAGCGTGGCCGAGCGGTCTAAGGCGCTGGTTTCAGGCACCAGTCTCTTCGGAGGCGTGGGTTCCAATACCGCAGCTGCCAAACGTGTAATGTTTCCTGCATCGAAGGCAGATGCACTCATTGCCCGCAAAGGAAACAGCACAACAAGGCGTGAGCGTCTGCTTCGTGAATTGTCGTAGAACAGTACGTGGTGCAACGGCAGGATTTGTAGGCGCCTTTTGCCCTCATCACTGCTGGCGTTCGTCTCCACGATATGCGTCCAGAACATGCCGTTCTATAGCGTGCGAAAGTGGATTTTTTACAGGTGTCGTAAGTTAATCGTGGGTGCTTGCTGCGTTCGCTGGAGGAGCACTGGCGCCGTAATCCGGTGTAGTCTAGTGGCTAGGATACCTGGCTCTCACCCAGGAGGCCCGGGTTCGATTCCCGGTACCGGAAATGCGCGTTTTTGTTGCTCCTCTTATGCGACTTGTCTCGACTTTGCTCGACTGACGCTACGCTGACGCGTGCAGAAAGCCACGTTAAGTATGATTCGTGGCAACACCCGACGGCGAGAGAGATGCAGCGTCTGTCCACTTGTTATCGAGTCACATGTCTGTAGTCAAGAGGCTTGGAGGACTGCAAGACATTGCCACGGAGGTGAATGCAGCTAACCACTGTAGTTAGTGTCCCGACAGCGCAGGCACGTTCATTTGTTTGTATACATGTGATGGAGAACGTGTCTGACACTGCTGTGGCGTGACACTGTGGGCTGGGCTTTGCTGTGTACCGCCACTTGCATTCCCGCCAGCTGCTCTGGCGGGCGCCTCCGTGGCCGTGATCGTCTAGTGGTTAGGACATTGCGTTGTGGCCGCAATAACCCAGGTTCGAATCCTGGTCACGGCAAATTTGAAAGTTTTTCCTTGCTGCCGTTGCATTGACGATAGTGCACGAGTACTCGAAATCACAGTGCTTTCTTGGTTGTTCACTCGTGTTCCGCAGGCCGCAGTTTGTACTACCACTTCATCACAAGTGTAACCTCCTTGAGCTCACATATGTTTGTTACATGGAGCATTCTAGCTCCGCCTGACAGGTACAGCTATGACACTTTAGTGGTTACGGAAAGCCCAGGTTCGAAACCTGGTCACGGCACGAAAACGTCTCTTGATGCTGTCTCCTTAACTACGACAGCTACAGACAAGTGGCGTCGCTACCATATGGCGGGCACGGCATTTTCTTGTTGTGGGTGGCCTAAAGAGACGCTTCCAGTGGGAGAGCAGTGAAAATACATGGCACGGCGATTGCCAAGATACTTCCATTTCGAAGTGATCTTTGTAGTACAAAGGGAACGTTTTGCCGCCGCTCTTCCAAGGGTAACGTGGCCGAGCGGTCTAAGGCGCTGGTTTTAGGCACCAGTCTCTTCGGAGGCGTGGGTTCGAATCCCACCGTTGCCAATTTTGGCGTCTCATTTTTGTGCCGTTGCTGTGTGTTCTCGTGGAGTAGGACGCAGCTCATGTGACGCGCGTGTTGCGTAGGTAGCGTGGCCGAGCGGTCTAAGGCGCTGGTTTCAGGCACCAGTCTCTTCGGAGGCGTGGGTTCCAATACCGCAGCTGCCAAACGTGTAATGTTTCCTGCATCGAAGGCAGATGCACTCATTGCCCGCAAAGGAAACAGCACAACAAGGCGTGAGCGTCTGCTTCGTGAATTGTCGTAGAACAGTACGTGGTGCAACGGCAGGATTTGTAGGCGCCTTTTGCCCTCATCACTGCTGGCGTTCGTCTCCACGATATGCGTCCAGAACATGCCGTTCTATAGCGTGCGAAAGTGGATTTTTTACAGGTGTCGTAAGTTAATCGTGGGTGCTTGCTGCGTTCGCTGGAGGAGCACTGGCGCCGTAATCCGGTGTAGTCTAGTGGCTAGGATACCTGGCTCTCACCCAGGAGGCCCGGGTTCGATTCCCGGTACCGGAAATGCGCGTTTTTGTTGCTCCTCTTATGCGACTTGTCTCGACTTTGCTCGACTGACGCTACGCTGACGCGTGCAGAAAGCCACGTTAAGTATGATTCGTGGCAACACCCGACGGCGAGAGAGATGCAGCGTCTGTCCACTTGTTATCGAGTCACATGTCTGTAGTCAAGAGGCTTGGAGGACTGCAAGACATTGCCACGGAGGTGAATGCAGCTAACCACTGTAGTTAGTGTCCCGACAGCGCAGGCACGTTCATTTGTTTGTATACATGTGATGGAGAACGTGTCTGACACTGCTGTGGCGTGACACTGTGGGCTGGGCTTTGCTGTGTACCGCCACTTGCATTCCCGCCAGCTGCTCTGGCGGGCGCCTCCGTGGCCGTGATCGTCTAGTGGTTAGGACATTGCGTTGTGGCCGCAATAACCCAGGTTCGAATCCTGGTCACGGCAATTTTGAAAGTTTTTCCTTGCTGCCGTTGCATTGACGATAGTGCACGAGTACTCGAAATCACAGTGCTTTCTTGGTTGTTCACTCGTGTTCCGCAGGCCGCAGTTTGTACTACCACTTCATCACAAGTGTAACCTCCTTGAGCTCACATATGTTTGTTACATGGAGCATTCTAGCTCCGCCTGACAGGTACAGCTATGACACTTTAGTGGTTACGGAAAGCCCAGGTTCGAAACCTGGTCACGGCACGAAAACGTCTCTTGATGCTGTCTCCTTAACTACGACAGCTACAGACAAGTGGCGTCGCTACCATATGGCGGGCACGGCATTTTCTTGTTGTGGGTGGCCTAAAGAGACGCTTCCAGTGGGAGAGCAGTGAAAATACATGGCACGGCGATTGCCAAGATACTTCCATTTCGAAGTGATCTTTGTAGTACAAAGGGAACGTTTTGCCGCCGCTCTTCCAAGGGTAACGTGGCCGAGCGGTCTAAGGCGCTGGTTTTAGGCACCAGTCTCTTCGGAGGCGTGGGTTCGAATCCCACCGTTGCCAATTTTGGCGTCTCATTTTTGTGCCGTTGCTGTGTGTTCTCGTGGAGTAGGACGCAGCTCATGTGACGCGCGTGTTGCGTAGGTAGCGTGGCCGAGCGGTCTAAGGCGCTGGTTTCAGGCACCAGTCTCTTCGGAGGCGTGGGTTCCAATACCGCAGCTGCCAAACGTGTAATGTTTCCTGCATCGAAGGCAGATGCACTCATTGCCCGCAAAGGAAACAGCACAACAAGGCGTGAGCGTCTGCTTCGTGAATTGTCGTAGAACAGTACGTGGTGCAACGGCAGGATTTGTAGGCGCCTTTTGCCCTCATCACTGCTGGCGTTCGTCTCCACGATATGCGTCCAGAACATGCCGTTCTATAGCGTGCGAAAGTGGATTTTTTACAGGTGTCGTAAGTTAATCGTGGGTGCTTGCTGCGTTCGCTGGAGGAGCACTGGCGCCGTAATCCGGTGTAGTCTAGTGGCTAGGATACCTGGCTCTCACCCAGGAGGCCCGGGTTCGATTCCCGGTACCGGAAATGCGCGTTTTTGTTGCTCCTCTTATGCGACTTGTCTCGACTTTGCTCGACTGACGCTACGCTGACGCGTGCAGAAAGCCACGTTAAGTATGATTCGTGGCAACACCCGACGGCGAGAGAGATGCAGCGTCTGTCCACTTGTTATCGAGTCACGTGTCTGTAGTCAAGAGGCTTGGAGGACTGCAAGACATTGCCACGGAGGTGAATGCAGCTAACCACTGTAGTTAGTGTCCCGACAGCGCAGGCACGTTCATTTGTTTGTATACATGTGATGGAGAACGTGTCTGACACTGCTGTGGCGTGACACTGTGGGCTGGGCTTTGCTGTGTACCGCCACTTGCATTCCCGCCAGCTGCTCTGGCGGGCGCCTCCGTGGCCGTGATCGTCTAGTGGTTAGGACATTGCGTTGTGGCCGCAATAACCCAGGTTCGAATCCTGGTCACGGCAATTTTGAAAGTTTTTCCTTGCTGCCGTTGCATTGACGATAGTGCACGAGTACTCGAAATCACAGTGCTTTCTTGGTTGTTCACTCGTGTTCCGCAGGCCGCAGTTTGTACTACCACTTCATCACAAGTGTAACCTCCTTGAGCTCACATATGTTTGTTACATGGAGCATTCTAGCTCCGCCTGACAGGTACAGCTATGACACTTTAGTGGTTACGGAAAGCCCAGGTTCGAAACCTGGTCACGGCACGAAAACGTCTCTTGATGCTGTCTCCTTAACTACGACAGCTACAGACAAGTGGCGTCGCTACCATATGGCGGGCACGGCATTTTCTTGTTGTGGGTGGCCTAAAGAGACGCTTCCAGTGGGAGAGCAGTGAAAATACATGGCACGGCGATTGCCAAGATACTTCCATTTCGAAGTGATCTTTGTAGTACAAAGGGAACGTTTTGCCGCCGCTCTTCCAAGGGTAACGTGGCCGAGCGGTCTAAGGCGCTGGTTTTAGGCACCAGTCTCTTCGGAGGCGTGGGTTCGAATCCCACCGTTGCCAATTTTGGCGTCTCATTTTTGTGCCGTTGCTGTGTGTTCTCGTGGAGTAGGACGCAGCTCATGTGACGCGCGTGTTGCGTAGGTAGCGTGGCCGAGCGGTCTAAGGCGCTGGTTTCAGGCACCAGTCTCTTCGGAGGCGTGGGTTCCAATACCGCAGCTGCCAAACGTGTAATGTTTCCTGCATCGAAGGCAGATGCACTCATTGCCCGCAAAGGAAACAGCACAACAAGGCGTGAGCGTCTGCTTCGTGAATTGTCGTAGAACAGTACGTGGTGCAACGGCAGGATTTGTAGGCGCCTTTTGCCCTCATCACTGCTGGCGTTCGTCTCCACGATATGCGTCCAGAACATGCCGTTCTATAGCGTGCGAAAGTGGATTTTTTACAGGTGTCGTAAGTTAATCGTGGGTGCTTGCTGCGTTCGCTGGAGGAGCACTGGCGCCGTAATCCGGTGTAGTCTAGTGGCTAGGATACCTGGCTCTCACCCAGGAGGCCCGGGTTCGATTCCCGGTACCGGAAATGCGCGTTTTTGTTGCTCCTCTTATGCGACTTGTCTCGACTTTGCTCGACTGACGCTACGCTGACGCGTGCAGAAAGCCACGTTAAGTATGATTCGTGGCAACACCCGACGGCGAGAGAGATGCAGCGTCTGTCCACTTGTTATCGAGTCACGTGTCTGTAGTCAAGAGGCTTGGAGGACTGCAAGACATTGCCACGGAGGTGAATGCAGCTAACCACTGTAGTTAGTGTCCCGACAGCGCAGGCACGTTCATTTGTTTGTATACATGTGATGGAGAACGTGTCTGACACTGCTGTGGCGTGACACTGTGGGCTGGGCTTTGCTGTGTACCGCCACTTGCATTCCCGCCAGCTGCTCTGGCGGGCGCCTCCGTGGCCGTGATCGTCTAGTGGTTAGGACATTGCGTTGTGGCCGCAATAACCCAGGTTCGAATCCTGGTCACGGCAATTTTGAAAGTTTTTCCTTGCTGCCGTTGCATTGACGATAGTGCACGAGTACTCGAAATCACAGTGCTTTCTTGGTTGTTCACTCGTGTTCCGCAGGCCGCAGTTTGTACTACCACTTCATCACAAGTGTAACCTCCTTGAGCTCACATATGTTTGTTACATGGAGCATTCTAGCTCCGCCTGACAGGTACAGCTATGACACTTTAGTGGTTACGGAAAGCCCAGGTTCGAAACCTGGTCACGGCACGAAAACGTCTCTTGATGCTGTCTCCTTAACTACGACAGCTACAGACAAGTGGCGTCGCTACCATATGGCGGGCACGGCATTTTCTTGTTGTGGGTGGCCTAAAGAGACGCTTCCAGTGGGAGAGCAGTGAAAATACATGGCACGGCGATTGCCAAGATACTTCCATTTCGAAGTGATCTTTGTAGTACAAAGGGAACGTTTTGCCGCCGCTCTTCCAAGGGTAACGTGGCCGAGCGGTCTAAGGCGCTGGTTTTAGGCACCAGTCTCTTCGGAGGCGTGGGTTCGAATCCCACCGTTGCCAATTTTGGCGTCTCATTTTTGTGCCGTTGCTGTGTGTTCTCGTGGAGTAGGACGCAGCTCATGTGACGCGCGTGTTGCGTAGGTAGCGTGGCCGAGCGGTCTAAGGCGCTGGTTTCAGGCACCAGTCTCTTCGGAGGCGTGGGTTCCAATACCGCAGCTGCCAAACGTGTAATGTTTCCTGCATCGAAGGCAGATGCACTCATTGCCCGCAAAGGAAACAGCACAACAAGGCGTGAGCGTCTGCTTCGTGAATTGTCGTAGAACAGTACGTGGTGCAACGGCAGGATTTGTAGGCGCCTTTTGCCCTCATCACTGCTGGCGTTCGTCTCCACGATATGCGTCCAGAACATGCCGTTCTATAGCGTGCGAAAGTGGATTTTTTACAGGTGTCGTAAGTTAATCGTGGGTGCTTGCTGCGTTCGCTGGAGGAGCACTGGCGCCGTAATCCGGTGTAGTCTAGTGGCTAGGATACCTGGCTCTCACCCAGGAGGCCCGGGTTCGATTCCCGGTACCGGAAATGCGCGTTTTTGTTGCTCCTCTTATGCGACTTGTCTCGACTTTGCTCGACTGACGCTACGCTGACGCGTGCAGAAAGCCACGTTAAGTATGATTCGTGGCAACACCCGACGGCGAGAGAGATGCAGCGTCTGTCCACTTGTTATCGAGTCACATGTCTGTAGTCAAGAGGCTTGGAGGACTGCAAGACATTGCCACGGAGGTGAATGCAGCTAACCACTGTAGTTAGTGTCCCGACAGCGCAGGCACGTTCATTTGTTTGTATACATGTGATGGAGAACGTGTCTGACACTGCTGTGGCGTGACACTGTGGGCTGGGCTTTGCTGTGTACCGCCACTTGCATTCCCGCCAGCTGCTCTGGCGGGCGCCTCCGTGGCCGTGATCGTCTAGTGGTTAGGACATTGCGTTGTGGCCGCAATAACCCAGGTTCGAATCCTGGTCACGGCAATTTTGAAAGTTTTTCCTTGCTGCCGTTGCATTGACGATAGTGCACGAGTACTCGAAATCACAGTGCTTTCTTGGTTGTTCACTCGTGTTCCGCAGGCCGCAGTTTGTACTACCACTTCATCACAAGTGTAACCTCCTTGAGCTCACATATGTTTGTTACATGGAGCATTCTAGCTCCGCCTGACAGGTACAGCTATGACACTTTAGTGGTTACGGAAAGCCCAGGTTCGAAACCTGGTCACGGCACGAAAACGTCTCTTGATGCTGTCTCCTTAACTACGACAGCTACAGACAAGTGGCGTCGCTACCATATGGCGGGCACGGCATTTTCTTGTTGTGGGTGGCCTAAAGAGACGCTTCCAGTGGGAGAGCAGTGAAAATACATGGCACGGCGATTGCCAAGATACTTCCATTTCGAAGTGATCTTTGTAGTACAAAGGGAACGTTTTGCCGCCGCTCTTCCAAGGGTAACGTGGCCGAGCGGTCTAAGGCGCTGGTTTTAGGCACCAGTCTCTTCGGAGGCGTGGGTTCGAATCCCACCGTTGCCAATTTTGGCGTCTCATTTTTGTGCCGTTGCTGTGTGTTCTCGTGGAGTAGGACGCAGCTCATGTGACGCGCGTGTTGCGTAGGTAGCGTGGCCGAGCGGTCTAAGGCGCTGGTTTCAGGCACCAGTCTCTTCGGAGGCGTGGGTTCCAATACCGCAGCTGCCAAACGTGTAATGTTTCCTGCATCGAAGGCAGATGCACTCATTGCCCGCAAAGGAAACAGCACAACAAGGCGTGAGCGTCTGCTTCGTGAATTGTCGTAGAACAGTACGTGGTGCAACGGCAGGATTTGTAGGCGCCTTTTGCCCTCATCACTGCTGGCGTTCGTCTCCACGATATGCGTCCAGAACATGCCGTTCTATAGCGTGCGAAAGTGGATTTTTTACAGGTGTCGTAAGTTAATCGTGGGTGCTTGCTGCGTTCGCTGGAGGAGCACTGGCGCCGTAATCCGGTGTAGTCTAGTGGCTAGGATACCTGGCTCTCACCCAGGAGGCCCGGGTTCGATTCCCGGTACCGGAAATGCGCGTTTTTGTTGCTCCTCTTATGCGACTTGTCTCGACTTTGCTCGACTGACGCTACGCTGACGCGTGCAGAAAGCCACGTTAAGTATGATTCGTGGCAACACCCGACGGCGAGAGAGATGCAGCGTCTGTCCACTTGTTATCGAGTCACGTGTCTGTAGTCAAGAGGCTTGGAGGACTGCAAGACATTGCCACGGAGGTGAATGCAGCTAACCACTGTAGTTAGTGTCCCGACAGCGCAGGCACGTTCATTTGTTTGTATACATGTGATGGAGAACGTGTCTGACACTGCTGTGGCGTGACACTGTGGGCTGGGCTTTGCTGTGTACCGCCACTTGCATTCCCGCCAGCTGCTCTGGCGGGCGCCTCCGTGGCCGTGATCGTCTAGTGGTTAGGACATTGCGTTGTGGCCGCAATAACCCAGGTTCGAATCCTGGTCACGGCAATTTTGAAAGTTTTTCCTTGCTGCCGTTGCATTGACGATAGTGCACGAGTACTCGAAATCACAGTGCTTTCTTGGTTGTTCACTCGTGTTCCGCAGGCCGCAGTTTGTACTACCACTTCATCACAAGTGTAACCTCCTTGAGCTCACATATGTTTGTTACATGGAGCATTCTAGCTCCGCCTGACAGGTACAGCTATGACACTTTAGTGGTTACGGAAAGCCCAGGTTCGAAACCTGGTCACGGCACGAAAACGTCTCTTGATGCTGTCTCCTTAACTACGACAGCTACAGACAAGTGGCGTCGCTACCATATGGCGGGCACGGCATTTTCTTGTTGTGGGTGGCCTAAAGAGACGCTTCCAGTGGGAGAGCAGTGAAAATACATGGCACGGCGATTGCCAAGATACTTCCATTTCGAAGTGATCTTTGTAGTACAAAGGGAACGTTTTGCCGCCGCTCTTCCAAGGGTAACGTGGCCGAGCGGTCTAAGGCGCTGGTTTTAGGCACCAGTCTCTTCGGAGGCGTGGGTTCGAATCCCACCGTTGCCAATTTTGGCGTCTCATTTTTGTGCCGTTGCTGTGTGTTCTCGTGGAGTAGGACGCAGCTCATGTGACGCGCGTGTTGCGTAGGTAGCGTGGCCGAGCGGTCTAAGGCGCTGGTTTCAGGCACCAGTCTCTTCGGAGGCGTGGGTTCCAATACCGCAGCTGCCAAACGTGTAATGTTTCCTGCATCGAAGGCAGATGCACTCATTGCCCGCAAAGGAAACAGCACAACAAGGCGTGAGCGTCTGCTTCGTGAATTGTCGTAGAACAGTACGTGGTGCAACGGCAGGATTTGTAGGCGCCTTTTGCCCTCATCACTGCTGGCGTTCGTCTCCACGATATGCGTCCAGAACATGCCGTTCTATAGCGTGCGAAAGTGGATTTTTTACAGGTGTCGTAAGTTAATCGTGGGTGCTTGCTGCGTTCGCTGGAGGAGCACTGGCGCCGTAATCCGGTGTAGTCTAGTGGCTAGGATACCTGGCTCTCACCCAGGAGGCCCGGGTTCGATTCCCGGTACCGGAAATGCGCGTTTTTGTTGCTCCTCTTATGCGACTTGTCTCGACTTTGCTCGACTGACGCTACGCTGACGCGTGCAGAAAGCCACGTTAAGTATGATTCGTGGCAACACCCGACGGCGAGAGAGATGCAGCGTCTGTCCACTTGTTATCGAGTCACATGTCTGTAGTCAAGAGGCTTGGAGGACTGCAAGACATTGCCACGGAGGTGAATGCAGCTAACCACTGTAGTTAGTGTCCCGACAGCGCAGGCACGTTCATTTGTTTGTATACATGTGATGGAGAACGTGTCTGACACTGCTGTGGCGTGACACTGTGGGCTGGGCTTTGCTGTGTACCGCCACTTGCATTCCCGCCAGCTGCTCTGGCGGGCGCCTCCGTGGCCGTGATCGTCTAGTGGTTAGGACATTGCGTTGTGGCCGCAATAACCCAGGTTCGAATCCTGGTCACGGCAATTTTGAAAGTTTTTCCTTGCTGCCGTTGCATTGACGATAGTGCACGAGTACTCGAAATCACAGTGCTTTCTTGGTTGTTCACTCGTGTTCCGCAGGCCGCAGTTTGTACTACCACTTCATCACAAGTGTAACCTCCTTGAGCTCACATATGTTTGTTACATGGAGCATTCTAGCTCCGCCTGACAGGTACAGCTATGACACTTTAGTGGTTACGGAAAGCCCAGGTTCGAAACCTGGTCACGGCACGAAAACGTCTCTTGATGCTGTCTCCTTAACTACGACAGCTACAGACAAGTGGCGTCGCTACCATATGGCGGGCACGGCATTTTCTTGTTGTGGGTGGCCTAAAGAGACGCTTCCAGTGGGAGAGCAGTGAAAATACATGGCACGGCGATTGCCAAGATACTTCCATTTCGAAGTGATCTTTGTAGTACAAAGGGAACGTTTTGCCGCCGCTCTTCCAAGGGTAACGTGGCCGAGCGGTCTAAGGCGCTGGTTTTAGGCACCAGTCTCTTCGGAGGCGTGGGTTCGAATCCCACCGTTGCCAATTTTGGCGTCTCATTTTTGTGCCGTTGCTGTGTGTTCTCGTGGAGTAGGACGCAGCTCATGTGACGCGCGTGTTGCGTAGGTAGCGTGGCCGAGCGGTCTAAGGCGCTGGTTTCAGGCACCAGTCTCTTCGGAGGCGTGGGTTCCAATACCGCAGCTGCCAAACGTGTAATGTTTCCTGCATCGAAGGCAGATGCACTCATTGCCCGCAAAGGAAACAGCACAACAAGGCGTGAGCGTCTGCTTCGTGAATTGTCGTAGAACAGTACGTGGTGCAACGGCAGGATTTGTAGGCGCCTTTTGCCCTCATCACTGCTGGCGTTCGTCTCCACGATATGCGTCCAGAACATGCCGTTCTATAGCGTGCGAAAGTGGATTTTTTACAGGTGTCGTAAGTTAATCGTGGGTGCTTGCTGCGTTCGCTGGAGGAGCACTGGCGCCGTAATCCGGTGTAGTCTAGTGGCTAGGATACCTGGCTCTCACCCAGGAGGCCCGGGTTCGATTCCCGGTACCGGAAATGCGCGTTTTTGTTGCTCCTCTTATGCGACTTGTCTCGACTTTGCTCGACTGACGCTACGCTGACGCGTGCAGAAAGCCACGTTAAGTATGATTCGTGGCAACACCCGACGGCGAGAGAGATGCAGCGTCTGTCCACTTGTTATCGAGTCACATGTCTGTAGTCAAGAGGCTTGGAGGACTGCAAGACATTGCCACGGAGGTGAATGCAGCTAACCACTGTAGTTAGTGTCCCGACAGCGCAGGCACGTTCATTTGTTTGTATACATGTGATGGAGAACGTGTCTGACACTGCTGTGGCGTGACACTGTGGGCTGGGCTTTGCTGTGTACCGCCACTTGCATTCCCGCCAGCTGCTCTGGCGGGCGCCTCCGTGGCCGTGATCGTCTAGTGGTTAGGACATTGCGTTGTGGCCGCAATAACCCAGGTTCGAATCCTGGTCACGGCAATTTTGAAAGTTTTTCCTTGCTGCCGTTGCATTGACGATAGTGCACGAGTACTCGAAATCACAGTGCTTTCTTGGTTGTTCACTCGTGTTCCGCAGGCCGCAGTTTGTACTACCACTTCATCACAAGTGTAACCTCCTTGAGCTCACATATGTTTGTTACATGGAGCATTCTAGCTCCGCCTGACAGGTACAGCTATGACACTTTAGTGGTTACGGAAAGCCCAGGTTCGAAACCTGGTCACGGCACGAAAACGTCTCTTGATGCTGTCTCCTTAACTACGACAGCTACAGACAAGTGGCGTCGCTACCATATGGCGGGCACGGCATTTTCTTGTTGTGGGTGGCCTAAAGAGACGCTTCCAGTGGGAGAGCAGTGAAAATACATGGCACGGCGATTGCCAAGATACTTCCATTTCGAAGTGATCTTTGTAGTACAAAGGGAACGTTTTGCCGCCGCTCTTCCAAGGGTAACGTGGCCGAGCGGTCTAAGGCGCTGGTTTTAGGCACCAGTCTCTTCGGAGGCGTGGGTTCGAATCCCACCGTTGCCAATTTTGGCGTCTCATTTTTGTGCCGTTGCTGTGTGTTCTCGTGGAGTAGGACGCAGCTCATGTGACGCGCGTGTTGCGTAGGTAGCGTGGCCGAGCGGTCTAAGGCGCTGGTTTCAGGCACCAGTCTCTTCGGAGGCGTGGGTTCCAATACCGCAGCTGCCAAACGTGTAATGTTTCCTGCATCGAAGGCAGATGCACTCATTGCCCGCAAAGGAAACAGCACAACAAGGCGTGAGCGTCTGCTTCGTGAATTGTCGTAGAACAGTACGTGGTGCAACGGCAGGATTTGTAGGCGCCTTTTGCCCTCATCACTGCTGGCGTTCGTCTCCACGATATGCGTCCAGAACATGCCGTTCTATAGCGTGCGAAAGTGGATTTTTTACAGGTGTCGTAAGTTAATCGTGGGTGCTTGCTGCGTTCGCTGGAGGAGCACTGGCGCCGTAATCCGGTGTAGTCTAGTGGCTAGGATACCTGGCTCTCACCCAGGAGGCCCGGGTTCGATTCCCGGTACCGGAAATGCGCGTTTTTGTTGCTCCTCTTATGCGACTTGTCTCGACTTTGCTCGACTGACGCTACGCTGACGCGTGCAGAAAGCCACGTTAAGTATGATTCGTGGCAACACCCGACGGCGAGAGAGATGCAGCGTCTGTCCACTTGTTATCGAGTCACATGTCTGTAGTCAAGAGGCTTGGAGGACTGCAAGACATTGCCACGGAGGTGAATGCAGCTAACCACTGTAGTTAGTGTCCCGACAGCGCAGGCACGTTCATTTGTTTGTATACATGTGATGGAGAACGTGTCTGACACTGCTGTGGCGTGACACTGTGGGCTGGGCTTTGCTGTGTACCGCCACTTGCATTCCCGCCAGCTGCTCTGGCGGGCGCCTCCGTGGCCGTGATCGTCTAGTGGTTAGGACATTGCGTTGTGGCCGCAATAACCCAGGTTCGAATCCTGGTCACGGCAATTTTGAAAGTTTTTCCTTGCTGCCGTTGCATTGACGATAGTGCACGAGTACTCGAAATCACAGTGCTTTCTTGGTTGTTCACTCGTGTTCCGCAGGCCGCAGTTTGTACTACCACTTCATCACAAGTGTAACCTCCTTGAGCTCACATATGTTTGTTACATGGAGCATTCTAGCTCCGCCTGACAGGTACAGCTATGACACTTTAGTGGTTACGGAAAGCCCAGGTTCGAAACCTGGTCACGGCACGAAAACGTCTCTTGATGCTGTCTCCTTAACTACGACAGCTACAGACAAGTGGCGTCGCTACCATATGGCGGGCACGGCATTTTCTTGTTGTGGGTGGCCTAAAGAGACGCTTCCAGTGGGAGAGCAGTGAAAATACATGGCACGGCGATTGCCAAGATACTTCCATTTCGAAGTGATCTTTGTAGTACAAAGGGAACGTTTTGCCGCCGCTCTTCCAAGGGTAACGTGGCCGAGCGGTCTAAGGCGCTGGTTTCAGGCACCAGTCTCTTCGGAGGCGTGGGTTCCAATACCGCAGCTGCCAAACGTGTAATGTTTCCTGCATCGAAGGCAGATGCACTCATTGCCCGCAAAGGAAACAGCACAACAAGGCGTGAGCGTCTGCTTCGTGAATTGTCGTAGAACAGTACGTGGTGCAACGGCAGGATTTGTAGGCGCCTTTTGCCCTCATCACTGCTGGCGTTCGTCTCCACGATATGCGTCCAGAACATGCCGTTCTATAGCGTGCGAAAGTGGATTTTTTACAGGTGTCGTAAGTTAATCGTGGGTGCTTGCTGCGTTCGCTGGAGGAGCACTGGCGCCGTAATCCGGTGTAGTCTAGTGGCTAGGATACCTGGCTCTCACCCAGGAGGCCCGGGTTCGATTCCCGGTACCGGAAATGCGCGTTTTTGTTGCTCCTCTTATGCGACTTGTCTCGACTTTGCTCGACTGACGCTACGCTGACGCGTGCAGAAAGCCACGTTAAGTATGATTCGTGGCAACACCCGACGGCGAGAGAGATGCAGCGTCTGTCCACTTGTTATCGAGTCACATGTCTGTAGTCAAGAGGCTTGGAGGACTGCAAGACATTGCCACGGAGGTGAATGCAGCTAACCACTGTAGTTAGTGTCCCGACAGCGCAGGCACGTTCATTTGTTTGTATACATGTGATGGAGAACGTGTCTGACACTGCTGTGGCGTGACACTGTGGGCTGGGCTTTGCTGTGTACCGCCACTTGCATTCCCGCCAGCTGCTCTGGCGGGCGCCTCCGTGGCCGTGATCGTCTAGTGGTTAGGACATTGCGTTGTGGCCGCAATAACCCAGGTTCGAATCCTGGTCACGGCAATTTTGAAAGTTTTTCCTTGCTGCCGTTGCATTGACGATAGTGCACGAGTACTCGAAATCACAGTGCTTTCTTGGTTGTTCACTCGTGTTCCGCAGGCCGCAGTTTGTACTACCACTTCATCACAAGTGTAACCTCCTTGAGCTCACATATGTTTGTTACATGGAGCATTCTAGCTCCGCCTGACAGGTACAGCTATGACACTTTAGTGGTTACGGAAAGCCCAGGTTCGAAACCTGGTCACGGCACGAAAACGTCTCTTGATGCTGTCTCCTTAACTACGACAGCTACAGACAAGTGGCGTCGCTACCATATGGCGGGCACGGCATTTTCTTGTTGTGGGTGGCCTAAAGAGACGCTTCCAGTGGGAGAGCAGTGAAAATACATGGCACGGCGATTGCCAAGATACTTCCATTTCGAAGTGATCTTTGTAGTACAAAGGGAACGTTTTGCCGCCGCTCTTCCAAGGGTAACGTGGCCGAGCGGTCTAAGGCGCTGGTTTTAGGCACCAGTCTCTTCGGAGGCGTGGGTTCGAATCCCACCGTTGCCAATTTTGGCGTCTCATTTTTGTGCCGTTGCTGTGTGTTCTCGTGGAGTAGGACGCAGCTCATGTGACGCGCGTGTTGCGTAGGTAGCGTGGCCGAGCGGTCTAAGGCGCTGGTTTCAGGCACCAGTCTCTTCGGAGGCGTGGGTTCCAATACCGCAGCTGCCAAACGTGTAATGTTTCCTGCATCGAAGGCAGATGCACTCATTGCCCGCAAAGGAAACAGCACAACAAGGCGTGAGCGTCTGCTTCGTGAATTGTCGTAGAACAGTACGTGGTGCAACGGCAGGATTTGTAGGCGCCTTTTGCCCTCATCACTGCTGGCGTTCGTCTCCACGATATGCGTCCAGAACATGCCGTTCTATAGCGTGCGAAAGTGGATTTTTTACAGGTGTCGTAAGTTAATCGTGGGTGCTTGCTGCGTTCGCTGGAGGAGCACTGGCGCCGTAATCCGGTGTAGTCTAGTGGCTAGGATACCTGGCTCTCACCCAGGAGGCCCGGGTTCGATTCCCGGTACCGGAAATGCGCGTTTTTGTTGCTCCTCTTATGCGACTTGTCTCGACTTTGCTCGACTGACGCTACGCTGACGCGTGCAGAAAGCCACGTTAAGTATGATTCGTGGCAACACCCGACGGCGAGAGAGATGCAGCGTCTGTCCACTTGTTATCGAGTCACGTGTCTGTAGTCAAGAGGCTTGGAGGACTGCAAGACATTGCCACGGAGGTGAATGCAGCTAACCACTGTAGTTAGTGTCCCGACAGCGCAGGCACGTTCATTTGTTTGTATACATGTGATGGAGAACGTGTCTGACACTGCTGTGGCGTGACACTGTGGGCTGGGCTTTGCTGTGTACCGCCACTTGCATTCCCGCCAGCTGCTCTGGCGGGCGCCTCCGTGGCCGTGATCGTCTAGTGGTTAGGACATTGCGTTGTGGCCGCAATAACCCAGGTTCGAATCCTGGTCACGGCAATTTTGAAAGTTTTTCCTTGCTGCCGTTGCATTGACGATAGTGCACGAGTACTCGAAATCACAGTGCTTTCTTGGTTGTTCACTCGTGTTCCGCAGGCCGCAGTTTGTACTACCACTTCATCACAAGTGTAACCTCCTTGAGCTCACATATGTTTGTTACATGGAGCATTCTAGCTCCGCCTGACAGGTACAGCTATGACACTTTAGTGGTTACGGAAAGCCCAGGTTCGAAACCTGGTCACGGCACGAAAACGTCTCTTGATGCTGTCTCCTTAACTACGACAGCTACAGACAAGTGGCGTCGCTACCATATGGCGGGCACGGCATTTTCTTGTTGTGGGTGGCCTAAAGAGACGCTTCCAGTGGGAGAGCAGTGAAAATACATGGCACGGCGATTGCCAAGATACTTCCATTTCGAAGTGATCTTTGTAGTACAAAGGGAACGTTTTGCCGCCGCTCTTCCAAGGGTAACGTGGCCGAGCGGTCTAAGGCGCTGGTTTTAGGCACCAGTCTCTTCGGAGGCGTGGGTTCGAATCCCACCGTTGCCAATTTTGGCGTCTCATTTTTGTGCCGTTGCTGTGTGTTCTCGTGGAGTAGGACGCAGCTCATGTGACGCGCGTGTTGCGTAGGTAGCGTGGCCGAGCGGTCTAAGGCGCTGGTTTCAGGCACCAGTCTCTTCGGAGGCGTGGGTTCCAATACCGCAGCTGCCAAACGTGTAATGTTTCCTGCATCGAAGGCAGATGCACTCATTGCCCGCAAAGGAAACAGCACAACAAGGCGTGAGCGTCTGCTTCGTGAATTGTCGTAGAACAGTACGTGGTGCAACGGCAGGATTTGTAGGCGCCTTTTGCCCTCATCACTGCTGGCGTTCGTCTCCACGATATGCGTCCAGAACATGCCGTTCTATAGCGTGCGAAAGTGGATTTTTTACAGGTGTCGTAAGTTAATCGTGGGTGCTTGCTGCGTTCGCTGGAGGAGCACTGGCGCCGTAATCCGGTGTAGTCTAGTGGCTAGGATACCTGGCTCTCACCCAGGAGGCCCGGGTTCGATTCCCGGTACCGGAAATGCGCGTTTTTGTTGCTCCTCTTATGCGACTTGTCTCGACTTTGCTCGACTGACGCTACGCTGACGCGTGCAGAAAGCCACGTTAAGTATGATTCGTGGCAACACCCGACGGCGAGAGAGATGCAGCGTCTGTCCACTTGTTATCGAGTCACATGTCTGTAGTCAAGAGGCTTGGAGGACTGCAAGACATTGCCACGGAGGTGAATGCAGCTAACCACTGTAGTTAGTGTCCCGACAGCGCAGGCACGTTCATTTGTTTGTATACATGTGATGGAGAACGTGTCTGACACTGCTGTGGCGTGACACTGTGGGCTGGGCTTTGCTGTGTACCGCCACTTGCATTCCCGCCAGCTGCTCTGGCGGGCGCCTCCGTGGCCGTGATCGTCTAGTGGTTAGGACATTGCGTTGTGGCCGCAATAACCCAGGTTCGAATCCTGGTCACGGCAATTTTGAAAGTTTTTCCTTGCTGCCGTTGCATTGACGATAGTGCACGAGTACTCGAAATCACAGTGCTTTCTTGGTTGTTCACTCGTGTTCCGCAGGCCGCAGTTTGTACTACCACTTCATCACAAGTGTAACCTCCTTGAGCTCACATATGTTTGTTACATGGAGCATTCTAGCTCCGCCTGACAGGTACAGCTATGACACTTTAGTGGTTACGGAAAGCCCAGGTTCGAAACCTGGTCACGGCACGAAAACGTCTCTTGATGCTGTCTCCTTAACTACGACAGCTACAGACAAGTGGCGTCGCTACCATATGGCGGGCACGGCATTTTCTTGTTGTGGGTGGCCTAAAGAGACGCTTCCAGTGGGAGAGCAGTGAAAATACATGGCACGGCGATTGCCAAGATACTTCCATTTCGAAGTGATCTTTGTAGTACAAAGGGAACGTTTTGCCGCCGCTCTTCCAAGGGTAACGTGGCCGAGCGGTCTAAGGCGCTGGTTTTAGGCACCAGTCTCTTCGGAGGCGTGGGTTCGAATCCCACCGTTGCCAATTTTGGCGTCTCATTTTTGTGCCGTTGCTGTGTGTTCTCGTGGAGTAGGACGCAGCTCATGTGACGCGCGTGTTGCGTAGGTAGCGTGGCCGAGCGGTCTAAGGCGCTGGTTTCAGGCACCAGTCTCTTCGGAGGCGTGGGTTCCAATACCGCAGCTGCCAAACGTGTAATGTTTCCTGCATCGAAGGCAGATGCACTCATTGCCCGCAAAGGAAACAGCACAACAAGGCGTGAGCGTCTGCTTCGTGAATTGTCGTAGAACAGTACGTGGTGCAACGGCAGGATTTGTAGGCGCCTTTTGCCCTCATCACTGCTGGCGTTCGTCTCCACGATATGCGTCCAGAACATGCCGTTCTATAGCGTGCGAAAGTGGATTTTTTACAGGTGTCGTAAGTTAATCGTGGGTGCTTGCTGCGTTCGCTGGAGGAGCACTGGCGCCGTAATCCGGTGTAGTCTAGTGGCTAGGATACCTGGCTCTCACCCAGGAGGCCCGGGTTCGATTCCCGGTACCGGAAATGCGCGTTTTTGTTGCTCCTCTTATGCGACTTGTCTCGACTTTGCTCGACTGACGCTACGCTGACGCGTGCAGAAAGCCACGTTAAGTATGATTCGTGGCAACACCCGACGGCGAGAGAGATGCAGCGTCTGTCCACTTGTTATCGAGTCACATGTCTGTAGTCAAGAGGCTTGGAGGACTGCAAGACATTGCCACGGAGGTGAATGCAGCTAACCACTGTAGTTAGTGTCCCGACAGCGCAGGCACGTTCATTTGTTTGTATACATGTGATGGAGAACGTGTCTGACACTGCTGTGGCGTGACACTGTGGGCTGGGCTTTGCTGTGTACCGCCACTTGCATTCCCGCCAGCTGCTCTGGCGGGCGCCTCCGTGGCCGTGATCGTCTAGTGGTTAGGACATTGCGTTGTGGCCGCAATAACCCAGGTTCGAATCCTGGTCACGGCAATTTTGAAAGTTTTTCCTTGCTGCCGTTGCATTGACGATAGTGCACGAGTACTCGAAATCACAGTGCTTTCTTGGTTGTTCACTCGTGTTCCGCAGGCCGCAGTTTGTACTACCACTTCATCACAAGTGTAACCTCCTTGAGCTCACATATGTTTGTTACATGGAGCATTCTAGCTCCGCCTGACAGGTACAGCTATGACACTTTAGTGGTTACGGAAAGCCCAGGTTCGAAACCTGGTCACGGCACGAAAACGTCTCTTGATGCTGTCTCCTTAACTACGACAGCTACAGACAAGTGGCGTCGCTACCATATGGCGGGCACGGCATTTTCTTGTTGTGGGTGGCCTAAAGAGACGCTTCCAGTGGGAGAGCAGTGAAAATACATGGCACGGCGATTGCCAAGATACTTCCATTTCGAAGTGATCTTTGTAGTACAAAGGGAACGTTTTGCCGCCGCTCTTCCAAGGGTAACGTGGCCGAGCGGTCTAAGGCGCTGGTTTTAGGCACCAGTCTCTTCGGAGGCGTGGGTTCGAATCCCACCGTTGCCAATTTTGGCGTCTCATTTTTGTGCCGTTGCTGTGTGTTCTCGTGGAGTAGGACGCAGCTCATGTGACGCGCGTGTTGCGTAGGTAGCGTGGCCGAGCGGTCTAAGGCGCTGGTTTCAGGCACCAGTCTCTTCGGAGGCGTGGGTTCCAATACCGCAGCTGCCAAACGTGTAATGTTTCCTGCATCGAAGGCAGATGCACTCATTGCCCGCAAAGGAAACAGCACAACAAGGCGTGAGCGTCTGCTTCGTGAATTGTCGTAGAACAGTACGTGGTGCAACGGCAGGATTTGTAGGCGCCTTTTGCCCTCATCACTGCTGGCGTTCGTCTCCACGATATGCGTCCAGAACATGCCGTTCTATAGCGTGCGAAAGTGGATTTTTTACAGGTGTCGTAAGTTAATCGTGGGTGCTTGCTGCGTTCGCTGGAGGAGCACTGGCGCCGTAATCCGGTGTAGTCTAGTGGCTAGGATACCTGGCTCTCACCCAGGAGGCCCGGGTTCGATTCCCGGTACCGGAAATGCGCGTTTTTGTTGCTCCTCTTATGCGACTTGTCTCGACTTTGCTCGACTGACGCTACGCTGACGCGTGCAGAAAGCCACGTTAAGTATGATTCGTGGCAACACCCGACGGCGAGAGAGATGCAGCGTCTGTCCACTTGTTATCGAGTCACGTGTCTGTAGTCAAGAGGCTTGGAGGACTGCAAGACATTGCCACGGAGGTGAATGCAGCTAACCACTGTAGTTAGTGTCCCGACAGCGCAGGCACGTTCATTTGTTTGTATACATGTGATGGAGAACGTGTCTGACACTGCTGTGGCGTGACACTGTGGGCTGGGCTTTGCTGTGTACCGCCACTTGCATTCCCGCCAGCTGCTCTGGCGGGCGCCTCCGTGGCCGTGATCGTCTAGTGGTTAGGACATTGCGTTGTGGCCGCAATAACCCAGGTTCGAATCCTGGTCACGGCAATTTTGAAAGTTTTTCCTTGCTGCCGTTGCATTGACGATAGTGCACGAGTACTCGAAATCACAGTGCTTTCTTGGTTGTTCACTCGTGTTCCGCAGGCCGCAGTTTGTACTACCACTTCATCACAAGTGTAACCTCCTTGAGCTCACATATGTTTGTTACATGGAGCATTCTAGCTCCGCCTGACAGGTACAGCTATGACACTTTAGTGGTTACGGAAAGCCCAGGTTCGAAACCTGGTCACGGCACGAAAACGTCTCTTGATGCTGTCTCCTTAACTACGACAGCTACAGACAAGTGGCGTCGCTACCATATGGCGGGCACGGCATTTTCTTGTTGTGGGTGGCCTAAAGAGACGCTTCCAGTGGGAGAGCAGTGAAAATACATGGCACGGCGATTGCCAAGATACTTCCATTTCGAAGTGATCTTTGTAGTACAAAGGGAACGTTTTGCCGCCGCTCTTCCAAGGGTAACGTGGCCGAGCGGTCTAAGGCGCTGGTTTTAGGCACCAGTCTCTTCGGAGGCGTGGGTTCGAATCCCACCGTTGCCAATTTTGGCGTCTCATTTTTGTGCCGTTGCTGTGTGTTCTCGTGGAGTAGGACGCAGCTCATGTGACGCGCGTGTTGCGTAGGTAGCGTGGCCGAGCGGTCTAAGGCGCTGGTTTCAGGCACCAGTCTCTTCGGAGGCGTGGGTTCCAATACCGCAGCTGCCAAACGTGTAATGTTTCCTGCATCGAAGGCAGATGCACTCATTGCCCGCAAAGGAAACAGCACAACAAGGCGTGAGCGTCTGCTTCGTGAATTGTCGTAGAACAGTACGTGGTGCAACGGCAGGATTTGTAGGCGCCTTTTGCCCTCATCACTGCTGGCGTTCGTCTCCACGATATGCGTCCAGAACATGCCGTTCTATAGCGTGCGAAAGTGGATTTTTTACAGGTGTCGTAAGTTAATCGTGGGTGCTTGCTGCGTTCGCTGGAGGAGCACTGGCGCCGTAATCCGGTGTAGTCTAGTGGCTAGGATACCTGGCTCTCACCCAGGAGGCCCGGGTTCGATTCCCGGTACCGGAAATGCGCGTTTTTGTTGCTCCTCTTATGCGACTTGTCTCGACTTTGCTCGACTGACGCTACGCTGACGCGTGCAGAAAGCCACGTTAAGTATGATTCGTGGCAACACCCGACGGCGAGAGAGATGCAGCGTCTGTCCACTTGTTATCGAGTCACATGTCTGTAGTCAAGAGGCTTGGAGGACTGCAAGACATTGCCACGGAGGTGAATGCAGCTAACCACTGTAGTTAGTGTCCCGACAGCGCAGGCACGTTCATTTGTTTGTATACATGTGATGGAGAACGTGTCTGACACTGCTGTGGCGTGACACTGTGGGCTGGGCTTTGCTGTGTACCGCCACTTGCATTCCCGCCAGCTGCTCTGGCGGGCGCCTCCGTGGCCGTGATCGTCTAGTGGTTAGGACATTGCGTTGTGGCCGCAATAACCCAGGTTCGAATCCTGGTCACGGCAATTTTGAAAGTTTTTCCTTGCTGCCGTTGCATTGACGATAGTGCACGAGTACTCGAAATCACAGTGCTTTCTTGGTTGTTCACTCGTGTTCCGCAGGCCGCAGTTTGTACTACCACTTCATCACAAGTGTAACCTCCTTGAGCTCACATATGTTTGTTACATGGAGCATTCTAGCTCCGCCTGACAGGTACAGCTATGACACTTTAGTGGTTACGGAAAGCCCAGGTTCGAAACCTGGTCACGGCACGAAAACGTCTCTTGATGCTGTCTCCTTAACTACGACAGCTACAGACAAGTGGCGTCGCTACCATATGGCGGGCACGGCATTTTCTTGTTGTGGGTGGCCTAAAGAGACGCTTCCAGTGGGAGAGCAGTGAAAATACATGGCACGGCGATTGCCAAGATACTTCCATTTCGAAGTGATCTTTGTAGTACAAAGGGAACGTTTTGCCGCCGCTCTTCCAAGGGTAACGTGGCCGAGCGGTCTAAGGCGCTGGTTTTAGGCACCAGTCTCTTCGGAGTCGTGGGCCCGAACACATCGCGCGCTCGCTCCGGCGTGTCGGGCGGTGTTTACGTGTGCTTCGCGGTCGGCGGTGGTTCATCGCGGTGACTGTTTCATCGCTGCTGTAGTCAGCTGAACTGTAAGTTAAGATGGATTCTGAAGACCGCGAAAATAATATCCAATGCGAATTCGACAGAAACGTAACCCGACCGTCTGCTTTCGACATTCATTCGTGGATGAAAAATGACTTGCAAATTCCTGAAAGTGATGTGCTAGGCTTGCAATTGGACGCGTTCCTGAACTCTTTGTTTGTAAAATTGAAATGTCCGGAACTGTGTGATGCCCTCGTTAGTGAAAACGGTGGTGTACGAAAGTTCAAACACTCTGATGGGACGATTAGCAATGTGACTCTGTCGAATGCTGGTTTTGGTATCCGAAATGTTCGCGTATTCAATCTTCCGTTTGAAACTAGGAATGAGACAATAGCTCGTAGCCTTATGCCTTATGGCACAGTTTTGTCGATTACGAAAGAAAAGTGGTCGTCCGCTTATATCTATCAAGTTGAGAACGGTATCCGTAGTGTCAAAATGATTGTGAGGAAGCACGTTCCTTCGTTTTTGGTTATGGCTGGCCACCGGGCTTTTATTTCGTATAGTGGTCAGCCCCAGACCTGCTCCTATTGTAATGCCACAGACCATTTTCGGCAAAATTGTCCTCGGCGTAGGCGCCCTGTGCAGTTGCCGCCCCGTGGGCAAGATGACGACGAGTCGTACGCTGCCGTCTTGTTAGGTGTTTCGCGTTCACCGGCACGTTCCGCGGACACGGAAACACCGTTAGATGATGCGGTCGCGATGGATACCGATGCCCCTGCAACCGGTACTGTTTCTGTTCAAGACATGTCCCTACCTTCTCAGTCAGTTCCCGCAGCTACTGTATCGATTCCGCCTCCGGCCTTGCCTGAAGTTCCGGTGCGGACCGCATCAGAACTCGTGCAGGTGGCTACCCCCCCTGCTGCTGTTGTGGATCCGTCACCACCTCAATCCGTACCTCAAGGTGTTCCGGACGGGGCTACTGCCACACAGGAACCAAAGCCAAGGCGTGAAAGTGTTTCGGAGAGGCGTGGAAATGCTGAACGCTTCCGCAGTGCCAGTAGTTCACGTCTTTTAGAAAAACGTTCCTATTCTCGCGGGGAACGCAGCCCGTCTCCGGAGTGGAAGCAGGTTCCACGTCCGAAGTCGAAACAAAAGCAAAAATCTGTGCAAAAGCCGACGCACAAGCCCTTGCCCCGCCCCGTAGTCGAATCTCGGCCGTCGGTTGCTACCGGACGTCGTCAACAACGTCCTGTGGCGAGCAGTCAGCCAGCGCCTACTACAAGTGTGTCGGAAGACAGGCGGGAAGAGGTTGTACGACAGTTAAAGGAAATGTTGCACTGCTCTGATGTAAATCTCGTAATGGACACTACGACGTCTCAGGCAACGAACCCGGCCCAACATTCGGTTAAGCGTAAGGCTGAAGATACTCCCCA
This sequence comes from Schistocerca cancellata, assembly GCF_023864275.1. Classification (NCBI taxonomy): domain Eukaryota; kingdom Metazoa; phylum Arthropoda; class Insecta; order Orthoptera; family Acrididae; genus Schistocerca; species Schistocerca cancellata. The sequence goes on along the minus strand of NC_064626.1, from coordinate 480,697,388 downwards.
GCGGCGCACGCGCCCCTCTTCGCAGGATTCCGCGTCTGCACCTCCCACACAAGAACCGCCTACTTCGGTTGCACCGTCTGCACGTTGTGACTGGGCAGACGATATGGAGGAGGAGGGTGAGTCCACTCCTGCCGTCTAATTTGTGTTATTTGTTTTTCCCTGTAGTCTATGGTAGCACGCCCTCCATCTGTCGTAGCTACTATTAATCTTAATAAATTGGAGTCACCGGTGAAGTTTGCTAGTTTTGTGGGGTTTTTAAATTACATTGCTGCCGACGTAGTGTTTTTGCAGGAGGTTGTGATAGATCTACTACACTCAATTCCGGGCTATCAAGTTCTCTTGAACTTTGATATCGAGTGTAATTGTGGTACTGCTATTTTAATTCGTGTTGATCTTGACTATAGTAATGTTGCTACCATTCCTAATGGTCGTGGTGTGGCTTGCACGATCAACAACGTCCGATATATTAACGTGTACGCCCCTTCTGGAGCCGACGGGCAGCCGCATCGCCGTGTGTTTTACAGTAGTGACATTTGTCACCTTTTACGGGGCCCCCACCTGCCTGTAGTCATGGGCGGTGATTTTAACTGCGTGCTGGAAGATAGAGATCAGGAGCCACGGCCGTATAAGTGCCTAGAATTACAGACGCTCGTTACGGAGATGAATTTAATTGACTCGTGGTGTTATTTACACCCGCGGGACGTGGGATTTACTTTCTTTTACCCCACGGGAAGGAGTCGGCTCGATAGAATTTATGTTTCTCGTGATAAACAGCACTGTATTACGGAATCCTCTGTTCACCCCGTGATTTTTTCCGATCATTGTGCGTATGTCTGCCGCTTTCATTCTCTATTGGCAATTAAACCCCGCGCAAGTCGATTATGGAAGTTTAATGTGCGACATCTCTCACACCCACATTTTGCGCCGGTTATCGTGCGTGTGTGGCAGAGGGTGCTGGAATATCGCGGTCTATATGCCTCCACCTTGTCTTGGTGGGTAGAATTTGTTAAGCCGGCATTCCGCAAGACCATCCTGGAGTTCAGTCAGGATGTTGCTCATTGGGAGCGATCTACATTAAAATTTTACGAAAGCTGTTTAAATGATGCCATCCACCTGCACACAAATAATCCCGCACTTCGGATGGCGACGATTCGGCGTATAAAACACCGTCTTCTGGACTTGAAAAGGGAATCGTTGCGCGGATCTGTCGTACGGAGCCGGGCTCCCGGCCCGCTTGCTGATGAAGCGCCTTCCGTATTTCATCAGCTGCGCGAACGCCGGCGCGCCAGGCGACGTTACGTCACAGAGCTGGAATCAGCTGACGGTGCGCGGCTTCATAGCCAGGCGGCAATTCTTGCCGAGGCCCACCGTCACTTCGTCGAACTTTTCAGTGAGAAACACACGGATGCTGCCGCGATTTCCGAGCTTCTCCACGACGTTCCATACGTCTTATCCGTAGCGGATCGCCGTCGCCTCACAGAAAACTTTACCGTGGAGGAAGTGCGTGATGTCTTAACCCTCTGTTCCCAGAATAAATCACCGGGCGCTGATGGGTTGCCACCGGAATTTTATATGCATTTTTGGCACTTGTTTGGCTCGGCCCTGACTGATGTTTTTAATGAAATTTTAAATGGCGTGGATGTCCCCGCGTCCTTCCTGGAAGGCATTGTGGTCTTGGCTCCAAAGGTTCCAGTCACCAGGAAACTGTGCAATCTGAGACCGATCACCCTTCTTAATGGTGACTATAAACTCTTTACCAAATGTGTCTCCTCTCGTTTGAAGCTGGTCATGAAAAAACTGATTAGTCCCTATCAATACTGTGCAGTGCCGAAACGCACTCTCTATGGTGCTGTGACGACATACCGAGATGCCATTGCCTATGCTTCGACGAATAGGATTCCATTTGGCATTTTATCCATCGATTTTGCAATGGCTTTTGACAGAGTTAGCCACTTATATCTCCGGCGAGTGCTACAGAAATTTGGTTTCGGTGTAAAGTATATAACTATGATTTTTAACCTTTTCAAAAATTCCACCTCACGGATTAGCATCAATGGCTTGTTGTCGGAACCTGTTCCGCTCTGCTGTTCAGTCAAACAAGGGTGCCCTCTGTCCATGGCGCTTTACGCAATTTCCTTAGATCCTTTGTTGCGAAATTTGCACAGTGTTTGTAGGGGAATCCGTATTGGGGATGAGAAGCACGTTTGTCGCGCGTATGCTGACGACCTTGGCCTCTTGGTGTCCTCAGCTACCGACTTCGATAAAATACGCGCGGTTCTCACCCAGTATGAACGAGCGTCCGGTGCGAGCATCAATACCCGTAAGACGGTTTTTCTGCCTATTTATGCGGCGACACGGGGCTTCAAACGCCCATGGTTTACAGTGAAACAGGAACACAAAATTTTGGGTGTTCGCTTTCAAGCCAATCTGTTACAGACTGCGTCCTACAACTGGCGTATTGTCTTAAATGGCATAAGAGCTATGGCTAGCCTGTCTGCTACTCGCACCCTAGCATTAACACAGCGGGTGCGTTTAATCAATGTTTTCTTGCTCAGTAAGGCCTGGTATCTCGCTCAGTTATTTCAGGTACCTAAGAATTTGGGCAGAGCTATAACACAGGCAGTCTATTGGCTATTGTGGCGGGGACATATTTTCAAGGTGTCTTACGACACATGTACTTTGCCGCGCGAACAGGGTGGACTCGGCCTCATTCATTTTGCTATGAAAGCCGCTGCGTTGCTCCTTCATCGGACGAGCGTCACCATAGAACAGGATCCGTCGGGTCCAACAGCTGTTCTGTTCGCTATTCATCGTCCTCTATCTGAAGAAGCACCTCTCGACCCGACTACAATACCGTTTCAGCTGCGTCATGTTCGTGAATATTTCATTCAGAAAAGTTATCTCGCCGCTGACATCCTCGACCATCGAACACGAAGTGTGAAAGGTGTCTACCAGGGACTACGCGGACGGCCAGTCGGCAATAAGATGGAGGCGCGCTACCCGCGTTCTGCGTGGAGGACGGCGTGGGCTCACGTTCACGCTCCCTTCCTGTCAGCGGACGTCAGCAGCTTTTGGTACCAAGTGGTTAACAGAATCCTCCCCACCAACGAAAAGCTGAGCCGCATCCACTTATCTCCATCGAGCTTGTGTGAAGACTGTCGACAGGACGACACCTTAGAACATCGTTTCGTGTGCCTGAGGTCACAGTCGACTTGGAACATTGCCGCCAGGATGCTCGCACTTATCAATCGGACCAGCGTTGCCAGTTTTTCTGCGGACACGGCTTTGATCCCGGACTTCAAACCATATCCGCATACGAAGCGTGCCGCCACTGCATGGATCGTGGCTCACACTGTGTTCGCCATCCTGCACTTGCGACTGACGGACGACTATGCCTATCTGGTTTATTTGTCCACGCAACATGACCTCACTAAAACCAGGAAAGACTATCACAAACTATTTGCCAATTTTCTGCAAATTGCACTCGCATTTGCCCACGACAAACTGTTGTAATCCACACTTCACTGCTGCGACCTTTATTTCCTTCTGTGTTTGGAATTGTCTCCGGCTCCGGAAACATAGTTAATGCAAATTGAATGCTACAGGAAGAGTGAATAATTGAACAAGTACGATGCTTACGCTTGTGCAGGACTGCAACGTGGAAATTACGACGAAAAGTTTAATACAGTTTTCTCCTGTGTTCGTGTGTGTTTGTGTTTAGCTGTCATTCAGTGATTTCTTTATGTTTTTATTCCTTATTTTCATCGTCTGGTTCCTACGACATCGGCGTCCCATCACGGATGCGTGGCGCACGAGCTTGTTTTGGTTTTCAAGAAAGGAGAATTTTTACTTTATTTTAACCCGTCGGCGAGACTTGTGTTTTCCTTCGCCTTGTCGGACAGAGAGTTCGGCAAGTTCAGGAGTCTACTCATTCCTTTGACATGTGTCGCTCTTTTTATTTTTTATGACTTTTTTCATTACTTATTTTAATGGCCGCCACGAAGCATTTTGATCATCATATCATGGGACGTGTGAATGGTGTTCCTTCCCTATGACTGAGAGGACTAACTCAGGCAGTATTTGCTTTTTTATTCTTTTTTTTCCAAATTTTATTCTTGCTTTTAATTGAGTTTCGGTGAACAGCGCATGATGCGCTATTATTATATCTTTATTTTATGGAGTGTAGGCGCAATGCGACTCATTCGCAGTCATTATAGGCATGTACTTTCACTTCAAGAGGTTTTTGGTTTTCCTTCGATGCTTCGCTAGCGGTGAACAGCTACAACAAACATTCCTCGCGGGAATTCAGTATCTCCGATTCCATAACTTCAACTTGAACATCAACGTCTTTCACAGGAAGTCGACGTTCGAGGAATCATACCGAGAAGTTTACGATTTTCAACTGCATGGACAGTGCGACAATTCGTCTTTTCTGTTTGCAAGAAGCACCGTTTCATTTTATAGCTAAAGAAGCTCGCCGAAGAAGGCGTATTTGGAGAGCGCAAGGCCGGGCTATAAGGGGAGTTGGGAGGCCCGAAAAAAAATAAAATAAAAAAAAAAAAAATAAAAAAAAAAAAAAAAAATAAAAAAAAAAAGTTGCCAATTTTGGCGTCTCATTTTTGTGCCGTTGCTGTGTGTTCTCGTGGAGTAGGACGCAGCTCATGTGACGCGCGTGTTGCGTAGGTAGCGTGGCCGAGCGGTCTCAGGCGCTGGTTTCAGGCACAAGTCTCTTCGGAGGCGTGGGTTCGAATCCCACTGCTGCCAAACGTGTAATGTTTCCTGCATCGAAGTCACATGCACTCATTGCCCGCAAAGGAAACAGCACAACAAGGCGTGAGCGTCTGCTTCGTGAATTGTCGTAGAACAGTACGTGGTGCAACGGCAGGATTTGTAGGCGCCTTTTGCTCTCATCACTGCTGGCGTTCGTCTCCACGATATGCGTCCAGAGCATGCCGTTCTATAGCGTGCGAGAGTGGATTTTTTACAGTTGTCGTCAGTTAATCGTGGGTGGTTGCTGCGTTCGCTGGAGGAGCACTGGCGTTGTAATCCGGTGTAGTCTAGTGGCTAGGATACCTGGCTCTCACCCAGGAGGCCCGGGTTCGATTCCCGGTACCGGAAATGCGCGTTTTTGTTGCTCCTCTTATGCGACTTGTGTCGACTTTGCTCGACTGACGCTACGCTGACGCGTGCAGAAAGCCACGTTAAGTATGATTCGAGGCAACACCCGACGGCGAGAGAGATGCTGCGTCTGTCCACTTGTTATCGAGTCACATGTCTGTAGTCAAGAGGCTTGGAGGACTGCAAGACATTGCCACGGAGGTGAATGCAGCTAACCACTGTAGTTAGTGTCCCGACAGCGCAGGCACGTTCATCTGCTCGTATGCATGTGATGGAGACCGTGTCTGCCACTGCTGTGGCGTACACCTTGGCCTAGGCTTTGCTGTGTATCGACACTTGCATTCCAGCCAGCTGCTTTCGGGGGCGCCTCCGTGGCCGTGATCGTCTAGTGGTTAGGACATTGCGTTGTGGCCGCAATAACCCAGGTTCGAATCCTGGTCACGGCAATTTTGAAAGTTTTTCCTTGCTGCCGTTGCATTGACGATAGTGCACGAGTACTCGAAATCACAGTGCTTTCTTGGTTTTTCACTCGTGTTCCGCAGGCCGCAGTTTGTACTTGAGCTCACATATGTTTGTTACATGGAGCATTCTAGCTCCGCCTGACAGGTACAGCTACGATACTTTAGTGGTTACGGAAAGCCCAGGTTCGAAACCTGGTCACGGCACGAAAACGTCTCTTGATGCTGTCTCCTTAACTACGACAGCTACAGACAAGTGGCGTCGCTACCATATGGCGGGCACGGCATTTTCTTGTTGTGGGTGGCCTAAAGAGACGCTTCCAGTGGGAGAGCAGTGAAAATACATGGCACGGCGATTGCCAAGATACTTCCATTTCGAAGTGATCTTTGTAGTACAAAGGGAACGTTTTGCCGCCGCTCTTGCAAGGGTAACGTGGCCGAGCGGTCTAAGGCGCTGGTTTTAGGCACCAGTCTCTTCGGAGGCGTGGGTTCGAATCCCACCGTTGCCAATTTTGGCGTCTCATTTTTGTGCCGTTGCTGTGTGTTCTCGTGGAGTAGGACGCAGCTCATGTGACGCGCGTGTTGCGTAGGTAGCGTGGCCGAGCGGTCTCAGGCGCTGGTTTCAGGCACAAGTCTCTTCGGAGGCGTGGGTTCGAATCCCACTGCTGCCAAACGTGTAATGTTTCCTGCATCGAAGTCACATGCACTCATTGCCCGCAAAGGAAACAGCACAACAAGGCGTGAGCGTCTGCTTCGTGAATTGTCGTAGAACAGTACGTGGTGCAACGGCAGGATTTGTAGGCGCCTTTTGCTCTCATCACTGCTGGCGTTCGTCTCCACGATATTCGTCCAGAGCATGCCGTTCTATAGCGTGCGAGAGTGGATTTTTTACAGTTGTCGTCAGTTAATCGTGGGTGGTTGCTGCGTTCGCTGGAGGAGCACTGGCGTTGTAATCCGGTGTAGTCTAGTGGCTAGGATACCTGGCTCTCACCCAGGAGGCCCGGGTTCGATTCCCGGTACCGGAAATGCGCGTTTTTGTTGCTCCTCTTATGCGACTTGTCTCGACTTTGCTCGACTGACGCTACGCTGACGCGTGCAGAAAGCCACGTTAAGTATGATTCGAGGCAACACCCGACGGCGAGAGAGATGCTGCGTCTGTCCACTTGTTATCGAGTCACATGTCTGTAGTCAAGAGGCTTGGAGGACTGCAAGACATTGCCACGGAGGTGAATGCAGCTAACCACTGTAGTTAGTGTCCCGACAGCGCAGGCACGTTCATCTGCGCAGGCACGTTCATTTGTTTGTATACATGTGATGGAGAACGTGTCTGACACTGCTGTGGCGTGACACTGTGGGCTGGGCTTTGCTGTGTACCGCCACTTGCATTCCCGCCAGCTGCTCTGGCGGGCGCCTCCGTGGCCGTGATCGTCTAGTGGTTAGGACATTGCGTTGTGGCCGCAATAACCCAGGTTCGTATCCTGGTCACGGCAATTTTGAAAGTTTATCCTTGCTGCCGTTGCATTGACGATAGTGCACGAGTACACGAAATCACAGTGCTTTCTTGGTTTTTCACTCGTGTTCCGCAGGCCGCAGTTTGTACTACCACTTCATCACAAGTGTAACCTCCTTGAGCTCACATATGTTTGTTACATGGAGCATTCTAGCTCCGCCCCTGACAGGTACAGCTATGATACTTTAGTGGTTACGGAAAGCCCAGGTTCGAAACCTGGTCACGGCACGAAAACGTCTCTTGATGCTGTCTCCTTAACTACGACAGCTACAGACAAGTGGCGTCGCTACCATATGGCGGGCACGGCATTTTCTTGTTGTGGGTGGCCTAAAGAGACGCTTCCAGTGGGAGAGCAGTGAAAATACATGGCACGGCGATTGCCAAGATACTTCCTTTTCGAAGTGATCTTTGTAGTACAAAGGGAACGTTTTGCCGCCGCTGTTCCAAGGGTAACGTGGCCGAGCGGTCTAAGGCGCTGGTTTTAGGCACCAGTCTCTTCGGAGGCGTGGGTTCGAATCCCACCGTTGCCAATTTTGGCGTCTCATTTTTGTGCCGTTGCTGTGTGTTCTCGTGGAGTAGGACGCAGCTGATGTGACGCGCGTGTTGCGTAGGTAGCGTGGCCGAGCGGTCTGAGGCGCTGGTTTCAGGCACCAGTCTCTTCGGAGGCGTGGGTTCCAATCCCACTGCTGCCAAACGTGTAATGTTTCCTGCATCGAAGTCACATGCACTCATTGCCCGCAAAGGAAACAGCACAACAAGGCGTGAGCGTCTGCTTCGTGAATTGTCGTAGAACAGTACGTGGTGCAACGGCAGGATTTGTAGGCGCCTTTTGCTCTCATCACTGCTGGCGTTCGTCTCCACGATATGCGTCCAGAGCATGCCGTTCTATAGCGTGCGAGAGTGGATTTTTTACAGTTGTCGTCAGTTAATCGTGGGTGGTTGCTGCGTTCGCTGGAGGAGCACTGGCGCCGTCATCCGGTGTAGTCTAGTGGCTAGGATACCTGGCTCTCACCCAGGAGGCCCGGGTTCGAATCCCGGTACCGGAAATGCGCGTTTTTGTTGCTCCTCTTATGCGACTTGTCTCGACTTTGCTCGACTGACGCTACGCTGACGCGTGCAGAAAGCCACGTTAAGTACGATTCGTGGCAACACCCGACGGCGAGAGAGATGCTGCGTCTGTCCACTTGTTATCGAGTCACATGTCTGTAGTCAAGAGGCTTGGAGGACTGCAAGACATTGCCACGGAGGTGAATGCAGCTAACCACTGTAGTTAGTGTCCCGACAGCGCAGGCACGTTCATTTGTTTGTATACATGTGATGGAGAACGTGTCTGACACTGCTGTGGCGTGACACTGTGGGCTGGGCTTTGCTGTGTACCGCCACTTGCATTCCCGCCAGCTGCTCTGGCGGGCGCCTCCGTGGCCGTGATCGTCTAGTGGTTAGGACATTGCGTTGTGGCCGCAATAACCCAGGTTCGTATCCTGGTCACGGCAATTTTGAAAGTTTTTCCTTGCTGCCGTTGCATTGACGATAGTGCACGAGTACACGAAATCACAGTGCTTTCTTGGTTTTTCACTCGTGTTCCGCAGGCCGCAGTATGTACTACCACTTCATCACAAGTGTAACCTCCTTGAGCTCACATATGTTTGTTACATGGAGCATTCTAGCTCCGCCCCTGACAGGTACAGCTATGATACTTTAGTGGTTACGGAAAGCCCAGGTTCGAAACCTGGTCACGGCACGAAAACGTCTCTTGATGCTGTCTCCTTAACTACGACAGCTACAGACAAGTGGCGTCGCTACCATATGGCGGGCACGGCATTTTCTTGTTGTGGGTGGCCTAAAGAGACGCTTCCAGTGGGAGAGCAGTGAAAATACATGGCACGGCGATTGCCAAGATACTTCCTTTTCGAAGTGATCTTTGTAGTACAAAGGGAACGTTTTGCCGCCGCTGTTCCAAGGGTAACGTGGCCGAGCGGTCTAAGGCGCTGGTTTTAGGCACCAGTCTCTTCGGAGGCGTGGGTTCGAATCCCACCGTTGCCAATTTTGGCGTCTCATTTTTGTGCCGTTGCTGTGTGTTCTCGTGGAGTAGGACGCAGCTCATGTGACGCGCGTGTTGCGTAGGTAGCGTGGCCGAGCGGTCTGAGGCGCTGGTTTCAGGCACCAGTCTCTTCGGAGGCGTGGGTTCCAATCCCACTGCTGCCAAACGTGTAATGTTTCCTGCATCGAAGTCACATGCACTCATTGCCCGCAAAGGAAACAGCACAACAAGGCGTGAGCGTCTGCTTCGTGAATTGTCGTAGAACAGTACGTGGTGCAACGGCAGGATTTGTAGGCGCCTTTTGCTCTCATCACTGCTGGCGTTCGTCTCCACGATATGCGTCCAGAGCATGCCGTTCTATAGCGTGCGAGAGTGGATTTTTTACAGTTGTCGTCAGTTAATCGTGGGTGGTTGCTGCGTTCGCTGGAGGAGCACTGGCGCCGTCATCCGGTGTAGTCTAGTGGCTAGGATACCTGGCTCTCACCCAGGAGGCCCGGGTTCGAATCCCGGTACCGGAAATGCGCGTTTTTGTTGCTCCTCTTATGCGACTTGTCTCGACTTTGCTCGACTGACGCTACGCTGACGCGTGCAGAAAGCCACGTTAAGTACGATTCGTGGCAACACCCGACGGCGAGAGAGATGCTGCGTCTGTCCACTTGTTATCGAGTCACATGTCTGTAGTCAAGAGGCTTGGAGGACTGCAAGACATTGCCACGGAGGTGAATGCAGCTAACCACTGTAGTTAGTGTCCCGACAGCGCAGGCACGTTCATTTGTTTGTATACATGTGATGGAGAACGTGTCTGACACTGCTGTGGCGTGACACTGTGGGCTGGGCTTTGCTGTGTACCGCCACTTGCATTCCCGCCAGCTGCTCTGGCGGGCGCCTCCGTGGCCGTGATCGTCTAGTGGTTAGGACATTGCGTTGTGGCCGCAATAACCCAGGTTCGTATCCTGGTCACGGCAATTTTGAAAGTTTTTCCTTGCTGCCGTTGCATTGACGATAGTGCACGAGTACACGAAATCACAGTGCTTTCTTGGTTTTTCACTCGTGTTCCGCAGGCCGCAGTTTGTACTACCACTTCATCACAAGTGTAACCTCCTTGAGCTCACATATGTTTGTTACATGGAGCATTCTAGCTCCGCCCCTGACAGGTACAGCTATGATACTTTAGTGGTTACGGAAAGCTCAGGTTCGAAACCTGGTCACGGCACGAAAACGTCTCTTGATGCTGTCTCCTTAACTACGACAGCTACAGACAAGTGGCGTCGCTACCATATGGCGGGCACGGCATTTTCTTGTTGTGGGTGGCCTAAAGAGACGCTTCCAGTGGGAGAGCAGTGAAAATACATGGCACGGCGATTGCCAAGATACTTCCTTTTCGAAGTGATCTTTGTAGTACAAAGGGAACGTTTTGCCGCCGCTGTTCCAAGGGTAACGTGGCCGAGCGGTCTAAGGCGCTGGTTTTAGGCACCAGTCTCTTCGGAGGCGTGGGTTCGAATCCCACCGTTGCCAATTTTGGCGTCTCATTTTTGTGCCGTTGCTGTGTGTTCTCGTGGAGTAGGACGCAGCTCATGTGACGCGCGTGTTGCGTAGGTAGCGTGGCCGAGCGGTCTGAGGCGCTGGTTTCAGGCACCAGTCTCTTCGGAGGCGTGGGTTCCAATCCCACTGCTGCCAAACGTGTAATGTTTCCTGCATCGAAGTCACATGCACTCATTGCCCGCAAAGGAAACAGCACAACAAGGCGTGAGCGTCTGCTTCGTGAATTGTCGTAGAACAGTACGTGGTGCAACGGCAGGATTTGTAGGCGCCTTTTGCTCTCATCACTGCTGGCGTTCGTCTCCACGATATGCGTCCAGAGCATGCCGTTCTATAGCGTGCGAGAGTGGATTTTTTACAGTTGTCGTCAGTTAATCGTGGGTGGTTGCTGCGTTCGCTGGAGGAGCACTGGCGCCGTCATCCGGTGTAGTCTAGTGGCTAGGATACCTGGCTCTCACCCAGGAGGCCCGGGTTCGAATCCCGGTACCGGAAATGCGCGTTTTTGTTGCTCCTCTTATGCGACTTGTCTCGACTTTGCTCGACTGACGCTACGCTGACGCGTGCAGAAAGCCACGTTAAGTACGATTCGTGGCAACACCCGACGGCGAGAGAGATGCTGCGTCTGTCCACTTGTTATCGAGTCACATGTCTGTAGTCAAGAGGCTTGGAGGACTGCAAGACATTGCCACGGAGGTGAATGCAGCTAACCACTGTAGTTAGTGTCCCGACAGCGCAGGCACGTTCATTTGTTTGTATACATGTGATGGAGAACGTGTCTGACACTGCTGTGGCGTGACACTGTGGGCTGGGCTTTGCTGTGTACCGCCACTTGCATTCCCGCCAGCTGCTCTGGCGGGCGCCTCCGTGGCCGTGATCGTCTAGTGGTTAGGACATTGCGTTGTGGCCGCAATAACCCAGGTTCGTATCCTGGTCACGGCAATTTTGAAAGTTTTTCCTTGCTGCCGTTGCATTGACGATAGTGCACGAGTACACGAAATCACAGTGCTTTCTTGGTTTTTCACTCGTGTTCCGCAGGCCGCAGTATGTACTACCACTTCATCACAAGTGTAACCTCCTTGAGCTCACATATGTTTGTTACATGGAGCATTCTAGCTCCGCCCCTGACAGGTACAGCTATGATACTTTAGTGGTTACGGAAAGCCCAGGTTCGAAACCTGGTCACGGCACGAAAACGTCTCTTGATGCTGTCTCCTTAACTACGACAGCTACAGACAAGTGGCGTCGCTACCATATGGCGGGCACGGCATTTTCTTGTTGTGGGTGGCCTAAAGAGACGCTTCCAGTGGGAGAGCAGTGAAAATACATGGCACGGCGATTGCCAAGATACTTCCTTTTCGAAGTGATCTTTGTAGTACAAAGGGAACGTTTTGCCGCCGCTGTTCCAAGGGTAACGTGGCCGAGCGGTCTAAGGCGCTGGTTTTAGGCACCAGTCTCTTCGGAGGCGTGGGTTCGAATCCCACCGTTGCCAATTTTGGCGTCTCATTTTTGTGCCGTTGCTGTGTGTTCTCGTGGAGTAGGACGCAGCTCATGTGACGCGCGTGTTGCGTAGGTAGCGTGGCCGAGCGGTCTGAGGCGCTGGTTTCAGGCACCAGTCTCTTCGGAGGCGTGGGTTCCAATCCCACTGCTGCCAAACGTGTAATGTTTCCTGCATCGAAGTCACATGCACTCATTGCCCGCAAAGGAAACAGCACAACAAGGCGTGAGCGTCTGCTTCGTGAATTGTCGTAGAACAGTACGTGGTGCAACGGCAGGATTTGTAGGCGCCTTTTGCTCTCATCACTGCTGGCGTTCGTCTCCACGATATGCGTCCAGAGCATGCCGTTCTATAGCGTGCGAGAGTGGATTTTTTACAGTTGTCGTCAGTTAATCGTGGGTGGTTGCTGCGTTCGCTGGAGGAGCACTGGCGCCGTCATCCGGTGTAGTCTAGTGGCTAGGATACCTGGCTCTCACCCAGGAGGCCCGGGTTCGAATCCCGGTACCGGAAATGCGCGTTTTTGTTGCTCCTCTTATGCGACTTGTCTCGACTTTGCTCGACTGACGCTACGCTGACGCGTGCAGAAAGCCACGTTAAGTACGATTCGTGGCAACACCTGACGGCGAGAGAGATGCTGCGTCTGTCCACTTGTTATCGAGTCACATGTCTGTAGTCAAGAGGCTTGGAGGACTGCAAGACATTGCCACGGAGGTGAATGCAGCTAACCACTGTAGTTAGTGTCCCGACAGCGCAGGCACGTTCATTTGTTTGTATACATGTGATGGAGAACGTGTCTGACACTGCTGTGGCGTGACACTGTGGGCTGGGCTTTGCTGTGTACCGCCACTTGCATTCCCGCCAGCTGCTCTGGCGGGCGCCTCCGTGGCCGTGATCGTCTAGTGGTTAGGACATTGCGTTGTGGCCGCAATAACCCAGGTTCGTATCCTGGTCACGGCAATTTTGAAAGTTTTTCCTTGCTGCCGTTGCTTGACGATAGTGCACGAGTACACGAAATCACAGTGCTTTCTTGGTTTTTCACTCGTGTTCCGCAGGCCGCAGTTTGTACTACCACTTCATCACAAGTGTAACCTCCTTGAGCTCACATATGTTTGTTACATGGAGCATTCTAGCTCCGCCCCTGACAGGTACAGCTATGATACTTTAGTGGTTACGGAAAGCCCAGGTTCGAAACCTGGTCACGGCACGAAAACGTCTCTTGATGCTGTCTCCTTAACTACGACAGCTACAGACAAGTGGCGTCGCTACCATATGGCGGGCACGGCATTTTCTTGTTGTGGGTGGCCTAAAGAGACGCTTCCAGTGGGAGAGCAGTGAAAATACATGGCACGGCGATTGCCAAGATACTTCCTTTTCGAAGTGATCTTTGTAGTACAAAGGGAACGTTTTGCCGCCGCTGTTCCAAGGGTAACGTGGCCGAGCGGTCTAAGGCGCTGGTTTTAGGCACCAGTCTCTTCGGAGGCGTGGGTTCGAATCCCACCGTTGCCAATTTTGGCGTCTCATTTTTGTGCCGTTGCTGTGTGTTCTCGTGGAGTAGGACGCAGCTGATGTGACGCGCGTGTTGCGTAGGTAGCGTGGCCGAGCGGTCTGAGGCGCTGGTTTCAGGCACCAGTCTCTTCGGAGGCGTGGGTTCCAATCCCACTGCTGCCAAACGTGTAATGTTTCCTGCATCGAAGTCACATGCACTCATTGCCCGCAAAGGAAACAGCACAACAAGGCGTGAGCGTCTGCTTCGTGAATTGTCGTAGAACAGTACGTGGTGCAACGGCAGGATTTGTAGGCGCCTTTTGCTCTCATCACTGCTGGCGTTCGTCTCCACGATATGCGTCCAGAGCATGCCGTTCTATAGCGTGCGAGAGTGGATTTTTTACAGTTGTCGTCAGTTAATCGTGGGTGGTTGCTGCGTTCGCTGGAGGAGCACTGGCGCCGTCATCCGGTGTAGTCTAGTGGCTAGGATACCTGGCTCTCACCCACGAGGCCCGGGTTCGATTCCCGGTACCGGAAATGCGCGTTTTTGTTGCTCCTCTTATGCGACTTGTCTCGACTTTGCTCGACTGACGCTACGCTGACGCGTGCAGAAAGCCACGTTAAGTACGATTCGTGGCAACACCCGACGGCGAGAGAGATGCTGCGTCTGTCCACTTGTTATCGAGTCACATGTCTGTAGTCAAGAGGCTTGGAGGACTGCAAGACATTGCCACGGAGGTGAATGCAGCTAACCACTGTAGTTAGTGTCCCGACAGCGCAGGCACGTTCATTTGTTTGTATACATGTGATGGAGAACGTGTCTGACACTGCTGTGGCGTGACACTGTGGGCTGGGCTTTGCTGTGTACCGCCACTTGCATTCCCGCCAGCTGCTCTGGCGGGCGCCTCCGTGGCCGTGATCGTCTAGTGGTTAGGACATTGCGTTGTGGCCGCAATAACCCAGGTTCGAATCCTGGTCACGGCAATTTTGAAAGTTTTTCCTTGCTGCCGTTGCATTGACGATAGTGCACGAGTACACGAAATCACAGTGCTTTCTTGGTTTTTCACTCGTGTTCCGCAGGCCGCAGTTTGTACTACCACTTCATCACAAGTGTAACCTCCTTGAGCTCACATATGTTTGTTACATGGAGCATTCTAGCTCCGCCCCTGACAGGTACAGCTATGATACTTTAGTGGTTACGGAAAGCCCAGGTTCGAAACCTGGTCACGGCACGAAAACGTCTCTTGATGCTGTCTCCTTAACTACGACAGCTACAGACAAGTGGCGTCGCTACCATATGGCGGGCACGGCATTTTCTTGTTGTGGGTGGCCTAAAGAGACGCTTCCAGTGGGAGAGCAGTGAAAATACATGGCACGGCGATTGCCAAGATACTTCCTTTTCGAAGTGATCTTTGTAGTACAAAGGGAACGTTTTGCCGCCGCTGTTCCAAGGGTAACGTGGCCGAGCGGTCTAAGGCGCTGGTTTTAGGCACCAGTCTCTTCGGAGGCGTGGGTTCGAATCCCACCGTTGCCAATTTTGGCGTCTCATTTTTGTGCCGTTGCTGTGTGTTCTCGTGGAGTAGGACGCAGCTCATGTGACGCGCGTGTTGCGTAGGTAGCGTGGCCGAGCGGTCTGAGGCGCTGGTTTCAGGCACCAGTCTCTTCGGAGGCGTGGGTTCCAATCCCACTGCTGCCAAACGTGTAATGTTTCCTGCATCGAAGTCACATGCACTCATTGCCCGCAAAGGAAACAGCACAACAAGGCGTGAGCGTCTGCTTCGTGAATTGTCGTAGAACAGTACGTGGTGCAACGGCAGGATTTGTAGGCGCCTTTTGCTCTCATCACTGCTGGCGTTCGTCTCCACGATATGCGTCCAGAGCATGCCGTTCTATAGCGTGCGAGAGTGGATTTTTTACAGTTGTCGTCAGTTAATCGTGGGTGGTTGCTGCGTTCGCTGGAGGAGCACTGGCGCCGTCATCCGGTGTAGTCTAGTGGCTAGGATACCTGGCTCTCACCCAGGAGGCCCGGGTTCGAATCCCGGTACCGGAAATGCGCGTTTTTGTTGCTCCTCTTATGCGACTTGTCTCGACTTTGCTCGACTGACGCTACGCTGACGCGTGCAGAAAGCCACGTTAAGTACGATTCGTGGCAACACCCGACGGCGAGAGAGATGCTGCGTCTGTCCACTTGTTATCGAGTCACATGTCTGTAGTCAAGAGGCTTGGAGGACTGCAAGACATTGCCACGGAGGTGAATGCAGCTAACCACTGTAGTTAGTGTCCCGACAGCGCAGGCACGTTCATTTGTTTGTATACATGTGATGGAGAACGTGTCTGACACTGCTGTGGCGTGACACTGTGGGCTGGGCTTTGCTGTGTACCGCCACTTGCATTCCCGCCAGCTGCTCTGGCGGGCGCCTCCGTGGCCGTGATCGTCTAGTGGTTAGGACATTGCGTTGTGGCCGCAATAACCCAGGTTCGTATCCTGGTCACGGCAATTTTGAAAGTTTTTCCTTGCTGCCGTTGCATTGACGATAGTGCACGAGTACACGAAATCACAGTGCTTTCTTGGTTTTTCACTCGTGTTCCGCAGGCCGCAGTTTGTACTACCACTTCATCACAAGTGTAACCTCCTTGAGCTCACATATGTTTGTTACATGGAGCATTCTAGCTCCGCCCCTGACAGGTACAGCTATGATACTTTAGTGGTTACGGAAAGCCCAGGTTCGAAACCTGGTCACGGCACGAAAACGTCTCTTGATGCTGTCTCCTTAACTACGACAGCTACAGACAAGTGGCGTCGCTACCATATGGCGGGCACGGCATTTTCTTGTTGTGGGTGGCCTAAAGAGACGCTTCCAGTGGGAGAGCAGTGAAAATACATGGCACGGCGATTGCCAAGATACTTCCTTTTCGAAGTGATCTTTGTAGTACAAAGGGAACGTTTTGCCGCCGCTGTTCCAAGGGTAACGTGGCCGAGCGGTCTAAGGCGCTGGTTTTAGGCACCAGTCTCTTCGGAGGCGTGGGTTCGAATCCCACCGTTGCCAATTTTGGCGTCTCATTTTTGTGCCGTTGCTGTGTGTTCTCGTGGAGTAGGACGCAGCTGATGTGACGCGCGTGTTGCGTAGGTAGCGTGGCCGAGCGGTCTGAGGCGCTGGTTTCAGGCACCAGTCTCTTCGGAGGCGTGGGTTCCAATCCCACTGCTGCCAAACGTGTAATGTTTCCTGCATCGAAGTCACATGCACTCATTGCCCGCAAAGGAAACAGCACAACAAAGCGTGAGCGTCTGCTTCGTGAATTGTCGTAGAACAGTACGTGGTGCAACGGCAGGATTTGTAGGCGCCTTTTGCTCTCATCACTGCTGGCGTTCGTCTCCACGATATGCGTCCAGAGCATGCCGTTCTATAGCGTGCGAGAGTGGATTTTTTACAGTTGTCGTCAGTTAATCGTGGGTGGTTGCTGCGTTCGCTGGAGGAGCACTGGCGCCGTCATCCGGTGTAGTCTAGTGGCTAGGATACCTGGCTCTCACCCAGGAGGCCCGAGTTCGAATCCCGGTACCGGAAATGCGCGTTTTTGTTGCTCCTCTTATGCGACTTGTCTCGACTTTGCTCGACTGACGCTACGCTGACGCGTGCAGAAAGCCACGTTAAGTACGATTCGTGGCAACACCCGACGGCGAGAGAGATGCTGCGTCTGTCCACTTGTTATCGAGTCACATGTCTGTAGTCAAGAGGCTTGGAGGACTGCAAGACATTGCCACGGAGGTGAATGCAGCTAACCACTGTAGTTAGTGTCCCGACAGCGCAGGCACGTTCATTTGTTTGTATACATGTGATGGAGAACGTGTCTGACACTGCTGTGGCGTGACACTGTGGGCTGGGCTTTGCTGTGTACCGCCACTTGCATTCCCGCCAGCTGCTCTGGCGGGCGCCTCCGTGGCCGTGATCGTCTAGTGGTTAGGACATTGCGTTGTGGCCGCAATAACCCAGGTTCGTATCCTGGTCACGGCAATTTTGAAAGTTTTTCCTTGCTGCCGTTGCATTGACGATAGTGCACGAGTACACGAAATCACAGTGCTGTCTTGGTTTTTCACTCGTGTTCCGCAGGCCGCAGTTTGTACTACCACTTCATCACAAGTGTAACCTCCTTGAGCTCACATATGTTTGTTACATGGAGCATTCTAGCTCCGCCCCTGACAGGTACAGCTATGATACTTTAGTGGTTACGGAAAGCCCAGGTTCGAAACCTGGTCACGGCACGAAAACGTCTCTTGATGCTGTCTCCTTAACTACGACAGCTACAGACAAGTGGCGTCGCTACCATATGGCGGGCACGGCATTTTCTTGTTGTGGGTGGCCTAAAGAGACGCTTCCAGTGGGAGAGCAGTGAAAATACATGGCACGGCGATTGCCAAGATACTTCCTTTTCGAAGTGATCTTTGTAGTACAAAGGGAACGTTTTGCCGCCGCTGTTCCAAGGGTAACGTGGCCGAGCGGTCTAAGGCGCTGGTTTTAGGCACCAGTCTCTTCGGAGGCGTGGGTTCGAATCCCACCGTTGCCAATTTTGGCGTCTCATTTTTGTGCCGTTGCTGTGTGTTCTCGTGGAGTAGGACGCAGCTCATGTGACGCGCGTGTTGCGTAGGTAGCGTGGCCGAGCGGTCTGAGGCGCTGGTTTCAGGCACCAGTCTCTTCGGAGGCGTGGGTTCCAATCCCACTGCTGCCAAACGTGTAATGTTTCCTGCATCGAAGTCACATGCACTCATTGCCCGCAAAGGAAACAGCACAACAAGGCGTGAGCGTCTGCTTCGTGAATTGTCGTAGAACAGTACGTGGTGCAACGGCAGGATTTGTAGGCGCCTTTTGCTCTCATCACTGCTGGCGTTCGTCTCCACGATATGCGTCCAGAGCATGCCGTTCTATAGCGTGCGAGAGTGGATTTTTTACAGTTGTCGTCAGTTAATCGTGGGTGGTTGCTGCGTTCGCTGGAGGAGCACTGGCGCCGTCATCCGGTGTAGTCTAGTGGCTAGGATACCTGGCTCTCACCCAGGAGGCCCGGGTTCGAATCCCGGTACCGGAAATGCGCGTTTTTGTTGCTCCTCTTATGCGACTTGTCTCGACTTTGCTCGACTGACGCTACGCTGACGCGTGCAGAAAGCCACGTTAAGTACGATTCGTGGCAACACCTGACGGCGAGAGAGATGCTGCGTCTGTCCACTTGTTATCGAGTCACATGTCTGTAGTCAAGAGGCTTGGAGGACTGCAAGACATTGCCACGGAGGTGAATGCAGCTAACCACTGTAGTTAGTGTCCCGACAGCGCAGGCACGTTCATTTGTTTGTATACATGTGATGGAGAACGTGTCTGACACTGCTGTGGCGTGACACTGTGGGCTGGGCTTTGCTGTGTACCGCCACTTGCATTCCCGCCAGCTGCTCTGGCGGGCGCCTCCGTGGCCGTGATCGTCTAGTGGTTAGGACATTGCGTTGTGGCCGCAATAACCCAGGTTCGTATCCTGGTCACGGCAATTTTGAAAGTTTTTCCTTGCTGCCGTTGCTTGACGATAGTGCACGAGTACACGAAATCACAGTGCTTTCTTGGTTTTTCACTCGTGTTCCGCAGGCCGCAGTTTGTACTACCACTTCATCACAAGTGTAACCTCCTTGAGCTCACATATGTTTGTTACATGGAGCATTCTAGCTCCGCCCCTGACAGGTACAGCTATGATACTTTAGTGGTTACGGAAAGCCCAGGTTCGAAACCTGGTCACGGCACGAAAACGTCTCTTGATGCTGTCTCCTTAACTACGACAGCTACAGACAAGTGGCGTCGCTACCATATGGCGGGCACGGCATTTTCTTGTTGTGGGTGGCCTAAAGAGACGCTTCCAGTGGGAGAGCAGTGAAAATACATGGCACGGCGATTGCCAAGATACTTCCTTTTCGAAGTGATCTTTGTAGTACAAAGGGAACGTTTTGCCGCCGCTGTTCCAAGGGTAACGTGGCCGAGCGGTCTAAGGCGCTGGTTTTAGGCACCAGTCTCTTCGGAGGCGTGGGTTCGAATCCCACCGTTGCCAATTTTGGCGTCTCATTTTTGTGCCGTTGCTGTGTGTTCTCGTGGAGTAGGACGCAGCTCATGTGACGCGCGTGTTGCGTAGGTAGCGTGGCCGAGCGGTCTGAGGCGCTGGTTTCAGGCACCAGTCTCTTCGGAGGCGTGGGTTCCAATCCCACTGCTGCCAAACGTGTAATGTTTCCTGCATCGAAGTCACATGCACTCATTGCCCGCAAAGGAAACAGCACAACAAGGCGTGAGCGTCTGCTTCGTGAATTGTCGTAGAACAGTACGTGGTGCAACGGCAGGATTTGTAGGCGCCTTTTGCTCTCATCACTGCTGGCGTTCGTCTCCACGATATGCGTCCAGAGCATGCCGTTCTATAGCGTGCGAGAGTGGATTTTTTACAGTTGTCGTCAGTTAATCGTGGGTGGTTGCTGCGTTCGCTGGAGGAGCACTGGCGCCGTCATCCGGTGTAGTCTAGTGGCTAGGATACCTGGCTCTCACCCAGGAGGCCCGGGTTCGAATCCCGGTACCGGAAATGCGCGTTTTTGTTGCTCCTCTTATGCGACTTGTCTCGACTTTGCTCGACTGACGCTACGCTGACGCGTGCAGAAAGCCACGTTAAGTACGATTCGTGGCAACACCTGACGGCGAGAGAGATGCTGCGTCTGTCCACTTGTTATCGAGTCACATGTCTGTAGTCAAGAGGCTTGGAGGACTGCAAGACATTGCCACGGAGGTGAATGCAGCTAACCACTGTAGTTAGTGTCCCGACAGCGCAGGCACGTTCATTTGTTTGTATACATGTGATGGAGAACGTGTCTGACACTGCTGTGGCGTGACACTGTGGGCTGGGCTTTGCTGTGTACCGCCACTTGCATTCCCGCCAGCTGCTCTGGCGGGCGCCTCCGTGGCCGTGATCGTCTAGTGGTTAGGACATTGCGTTGTGGCCGCAATAACCCAGGTTCGTATCCTGGTCACGGCAATTTTGAAAGTTTTTCCTTGCTGCCGTTGCTTGACGATAGTGCACGAGTACACGAAATCACAGTGCTTTCTTGGTTTTTCACTCGTGTTCCGCAGGCCGCAGTTTGTACTACCACTTCATCACAAGTGTAACCTCCTTGAGCTCACATATGTTTGTTACATGGAGCATTCTAGCTCCGCCCCTGACAGGTACAGCTATGATACTTTAGTGGTTACGGAAAGCCCAGGTTCGAAACCTGGTCACGGCACGAAAACGTCTCTTGATGCTGTCTCCTTAACTACGACAGCTACAGACAAGTGGCGTCGCTACCATATGGCGGGCACGGCATTTTCTTGTTGTGGGTGGCCTAAAGAGACGCTTCCAGTGGGAGAGCAGTGAAAATACATGGCACGGCGATTGCCAAGATACTTCCTTTTCGAAGTGATCTTTGTAGTACAAAGGGAACGTTTTGCCGCCGCTGTTCCAAGGGTAACGTGGCCGAGCGGTCTAAGGCGCTGGTTTTAGGCACCAGTCTCTTCGGAGGCGTGGGTTCGAATCCCACCGTTGCCAATTTTGGCGTCTCATTTTTGTGCCGTTGCTGTGTGTTCTCGTGGAGTAGGACGCAGCTCATGTGACGCGCGTGTTGCGTAGGTAGCGTGGCCGAGCGGTCTGAGGCGCTGGTTTCAGGCACCAGTCTCTTCGGAGGCGTGGGTTCCAATCCCACTGCTGCCAAACGTGTAATGTTTCCTGCATCGAAGTCACATGCACTCATTGCCCGCAAAGGAAACAGCACAACAAGGCGTGAGCGTCTGCTTCGTGAATTGTCGTAGAACAGTACGTGGTGCAACGGCAGGATTTGTAGGCGCCTTTTGCTCTCATCACTGCTGGCGTTCGTCTCCACGATATGCGTCCAGAGCATGCCGTTCTATAGCGTGCGAGAGTGGATTTTTTACAGTTGTCGTCAGTTAATCGTGGGTGGTTGCTGCGTTCGCTGGAGGAGCACTGGCGCCGTCATCCGGTGTAGTCTAGTGGCTAGGATACCTGGCTCTCACCCAGGAGGCCCGGGTTCGAATCCCGGTACCGGAAATGCGCGTTTTTGTTGCTCCTCTTATGCGACTTGTCTCGACTTTGCTCGACTGACGCTACGCTGACGCGTGCAGAAAGCCACGTTAAGTACGATTCGTGGCAACACCCGACGGCGAGAGAGATGCTGCGTCTGTCCACTTGTTATCGAGTCACATGTCTGTAGTCAAGAGGCTTGGAGGACTGCAAGACATTGCCACGGAGGTGAATGCAGCTAACCACTGTAGTTAGTGTCCCGACAGCGCAGGCACGTTCATTTGTTTGTATACATGTGATGGAGAACGTGTCTGACACTGCTGTGGCGTGACACTGTGGGCTGGGCTTTGCTGTGTACCGCCACTTGCATTCCCGCCAGCTGCTCTGGCGGGCGCCTCCGTGGCCGTGATCGTCTAGTGGTTAGGACATTGCGTTGTGGCCGCAATAACCCAGGTTCGTATCCTGGTCACGGCAATTTTGAAAGTTTTTCCTTGCTGCCGTTGCATTGACGATAGTGCACGAGTACACGAAATCACAGTGCTTTCTTGGTTTTTCACTCGTGTTCCGCAGGCCGCAGTTTGTACTACCACTTCATCACAAGTGTAACCTCCTTGAGCTCACATATGTTTGTTACATGGAGCATTCTAGCTCCGCCCCTGACAGGTACAGCTATGATACTTTAGTGGTTACGGAAAGCTCAGGTTCGAAACCTGGTCACGGCACGAAAACGTCTCTTGATGCTGTCTCCTTAACTACGACAGCTACAGACAAGTGGCGTCGCTACCATATGGCGGGCACGGCATTTTCTTGTTGTGGGTGGCCTAAAGAGACGCTTCCAGTGGGAGAGCAGTGAAAATACATGGCACGGCGATTGCCAAGATACTTCCTTTTCGAAGTGATCTTTGTAGTACAAAGGGAACGTTTTGCCGCCGCTGTTCCAAGGGTAACGTGGCCGAGCGGTCTAAGGCGCTGGTTTTAGGCACCAGTCTCTTCGGAGGCGTGGGTTCGAATCCCACCGTTGCCAATTTTGGCGTCTCATTTTTGTGCCGTTGCTGTGTGTTCTCGTGGAGTAGGACGCAGCTCATGTGACGCGCGTGTTGCGTAGGTAGCGTGGCCGAGCGGTCTGAGGCGCTGGTTTCAGGCACCAGTCTCTTCGGAGGCGTGGGTTCCAATCCCACTGCTGCCAAACGTGTAATGTTTCCTGCATCGAAGTCACATGCACTCATTGCCCGCAAAGGAAACAGCACAACAAGGCGTGAGCGTCTGCTTCGTGAATTGTCGTAGAACAGTACGTGGTGCAACGGCAGGATTTGTAGGCGCCTTTTGCTCTCATCACTGCTGGCGTTCGTCTCCACGATATGCGTCCAGAGCATGCCGTTCTATAGCGTGCGAGAGTGGATTTTTTACAGTTGTCGTCAGTTAATCGTGGGTGGTTGCTGCGTTCGCTGGAGGAGCACTGGCGCCGTCATCCGGTGTAGTCTAGTGGCTAGGATACCTGGCTCTCACCCAGGAGGCCCGGGTTCGAATCCCGGTACCGGAAATGCGCGTTTTTGTTGCTCCTCTTATGCGACTTGTCTCGACTTTGCTCGACTGACGCTACGCTGACGCGTGCAGAAAGCCACGTTAAGTACGATTCGTGGCAACACCCGACGGCGAGAGAGATGCTGCGTCTGTCCACTTGTTATCGAGTCACATGTCTGTAGTCAAGAGGCTTGGAGGACTGCAAGACATTGCCACGGAGGTGAATGCAGCTAACCACTGTAGTTAGTGTCCCGACAGCGCAGGCACGTTCATTTGTTTGTATACATGTGATGGAGAACGTGTCTGACACTGCTGTGGCGTGACACTGTGGGCTGGGCTTTGCTGTGTACCGCCACTTGCATTCCCGCCAGCTGCTCTGGCGGGCGCCTCCGTGGCCGTGATCGTCTAGTGGTTAGGACATTGCGTTGTGGCCGCAATAACCCAGGTTCGTATCCTGGTCACGGCAATTTTGAAAGTTTTTCCTTGCTGCCGTTGCATTGACGATAGTGCACGAGTACACGAAATCACAGTGCTTTCTTGGTTTTTCACTCGTGTTCCGCAGGCCGCAGTATGTACTACCACTTCATCACAAGTGTAACCTCCTTGAGCTCACATATGTTTGTTACATGGAGCATTCTAGCTCCGCCCCTGACAGGTACAGCTATGATACTTTAGTGGTTACGGAAAGCCCAGGTTCGAAACCTGGTCACGGCACGAAAACGTCTCTTGATGCTGTCTCCTTAACTACGACAGCTACAGACAAGTGGCGTCGCTACCATATGGCGGGCACGGCATTTTCTTGTTGTGGGTGGCCTAAAGAGACGCTTCCAGTGGGAGAGCAGTGAAAATACATGGCACGGCGATTGCCAAGATACTTCCTTTTCGAAGTGATCTTTGTAGTACAAAGGGAACGTTTTGCCGCCGCTGTTCCAAGGGTAACGTGGCCGAGCGGTCTAAGGCGCTGGTTTTAGGCACCAGTCTCTTCGGAGGCGTGGGTTCGAATCCCACCGTTGCCAATTTTGGCGTCTCATTTTTGTGCCGTTGCTGTGTGTTCTCGTGGAGTAGGACGCAGCTCATGTGACGCGCGTGTTGCGTAGGTAGCGTGGCCGAGCGGTCTGAGGCGCTGGTTTCAGGCACCAGTCTCTTCGGAGGCGTGGGTTCCAATCCCACTGCTGCCAAACGTGTAATGTTTCCTGCATCGAAGTCACATGCACTCATTGCCCGCAAAGGAAACAGCACAACAAGGCGTGAGCGTCTGCTTCGTGAATTGTCGTAGAACAGTACGTGGTGCAACGGCAGGATTTGTAGGCGCCTTTTGCTCTCATCACTGCTGGCGTTCGTCTCCACGATATGCGTCCAGAGCATGCCGTTCTATAGCGTGCGAGAGTGGATTTTTTACAGTTGTCGTCAGTTAATCGTGGGTGGTTGCTGCGTTCGCTGGAGGAGCACTGGCGCCGTCATCCGGTGTAGTCTAGTGGCTAGGATACCTGGCTCTCACCCAGGAGGCCCGGGTTCGAATCCCGGTACCGGAAATGCGCGTTTTTGTTGCTCCTCTTATGCGACTTGTCTCGACTTTGCTCGACTGACGCTACGCTGACGCGTGCAGAAAGCCACGTTAAGTACGATTCGTGGCAACACCTGACGGCGAGAGAGATGCTGCGTCTGTCCACTTGTTATCGAGTCACATGTCTGTAGTCAAGAGGCTTGGAGGACTGCAAGACATTGCCACGGAGGTGAATGCAGCTAACCACTGTAGTTAGTGTCCCGACAGCGCAGGCACGTTCATTTGTTTGTATACATGTGATGGAGAACGTGTCTGACACTGCTGTGGCGTGACACTGTGGGCTGGGCTTTGCTGTGTACCGCCACTTGCATTCCCGCCAGCTGCTCTGGCGGGCGCCTCCGTGGCCGTGATCGTCTAGTGGTTAGGACATTGCGTTGTGGCCGCAATAACCCAGGTTCGTATCCTGGTCACGGCAATTTTGAAAGTTTTTCCTTGCTGCCGTTGCTTGACGATAGTGCACGAGTACACGAAATCACAGTGCTTTCTTGGTTTTTCACTCGTGTTCCGCAGGCCGCAGTTTGTACTACCACTTCATCACAAGTGTAACCTCCTTGAGCTCACATATGTTTGTTACATGGAGCATTCTAGCTCCGCCCCTGACAGGTACAGCTATGATACTTTAGTGGTTACGGAAAGCCCAGGTTCGAAACCTGGTCACGGCACGAAAACGTCTCTTGATGCTGTCTCCTTAACTACGACAGCTACAGACAAGTGGCGTCGCTACCATATGGCGGGCACGGCATTTTCTTGTTGTGGGTGGCCTAAAGAGACGCTTCCAGTGGGAGAGCAGTGAAAATACATGGCACGGCGATTGCCAAGATACTTCCTTTTCGAAGTGATCTTTGTAGTACAAAGGGAACGTTTTGCCGCCGCTGTTCCAAGGGTAACGTGGCCGAGCGGTCTAAGGCGCTGGTTTTAGGCACCAGTCTCTTCGGAGGCGTGGGTTCGAATCCCACCGTTGCCAATTTTGGCGTCTCATTTTTGTGCCGTTGCTGTGTGTTCTCGTGGAGTAGGACGCAGCTGATGTGACGCGCGTGTTGCGTAGGTAGCGTGGCCGAGCGGTCTGAGGCGCTGGTTTCAGGCACCAGTCTCTTCGGAGGCGTGGGTTCCAATCCCACTGCTGCCAAACGTGTAATGTTTCCTGCATCGAAGTCACATGCACTCATTGCCCGCAAAGGAAACAGCACAACAAGGCGTGAGCGTCTGCTTCGTGAATTGTCGTAGAACAGTACGTGGTGCAACGGCAGGATTTGTAGGCGCCTTTTGCTCTCATCACTGCTGGCGTTCGTCTCCACGATATGCGTCCAGAGCATGCCGTTCTATAGCGTGCGAGAGTGGATTTTTTACAGTTGTCGTCAGTTAATCGTGGGTGGTTGCTGCGTTCGCTGGAGGAGCACTGGCGCCGTCATCCGGTGTAGTCTAGTGGCTAGGATACCTGGCTCTCACCCACGAGGCCCGGGTTCGATTCCCGGTACCGGAAATGCGCGTTTTTGTTGCTCCTCTTATGCGACTTGTCTCGACTTTGCTCGACTGACGCTACGCTGACGCGTGCAGAAAGCCACGTTAAGTACGATTCGTGGCAACACCCGACGGCGAGAGAGATGCTGCGTCTGTCCACTTGTTATCGAGTCACATGTCTGTAGTCAAGAGGCTTGGAGGACTGCAAGACATTGCCACGGAGGTGAATGCAGCTAACCACTGTAGTTAGTGTCCCGACAGCGCAGGCACGTTCATTTGTTTGTATACATGTGATGGAGAACGTGTCTGACACTGCTGTGGCGTGACACTGTGGGCTGGGCTTTGCTGTGTACCGCCACTTGCATTCCCGCCAGCTGCTCTGGCGGGCGCCTCCGTGGCCGTGATCGTCTAGTGGTTAGGACATTGCGTTGTGGCCGCAATAACCCAGGTTCGAATCCTGGTCACGGCAATTTTGAAAGTTTTTCCTTGCTGCCGTTGCATTGACGATAGTGCACGAGTACACGAAATCACAGTGCTTTCTTGGTTTTTCACTCGTGTTCCGCAGGCCGCAGTTTGTACTACCACTTCATCACAAGTGTAACCTCCTTGAGCTCACATATGTTTGTTACATGGAGCATTCTAGCTCCGCCCCTGACAGGTACAGCTATGATACTTTAGTGGTTACGGAAAGCCCAGGTTCGAAACCTGGTCACGGCACGAAAACGTCTCTTGATGCTGTCTCCTTAACTACGACAGCTACAGACAAGTGGCGTCGCTACCATATGGCGGGCACGGCATTTTCTTGTTGTGGGTGGCCTAAAGAGACGCTTCCAGTGGGAGAGCAGTGAAAATACATGGCACGGCGATTGCCAAGATACTTCCTTTTCGAAGTGATCTTTGTAGTACAAAGGGAACGTTTTGCCGCCGCTGTTCCAAGGGTAACGTGGCCGAGCGGTCTAAGGCGCTGGTTTTAGGCACCAGTCTCTTCGGAGGCGTGGGTTCGAATCCCACCGTTGCCAATTTTGGCGTCTCATTTTTGTGCCGTTGCTGTGTGTTCTCGTGGAGTAGGACGCAGCTCATGTGACGCGCGTGTTGCGTAGGTAGCGTGGCCGAGCGGTCTGAGGCGCTGGTTTCAGGCACCAGTCTCTTCGGAGGCGTGGGTTCCAATCCCACTGCTGCCAAACGTGTAATGTTTCCTGCATCGAAGTCACATGCACTCATTGCCCGCAAAGGAAACAGCACAACAAGGCGTGAGCGTCTGCTTCGTGAATTGTCGTAGAACAGTACGTGGTGCAACGGCAGGATTTGTAGGCGCCTTTTGCTCTCATCACTGCTGGCGTTCGTCTCCACGATATGCGTCCAGAGCATGCCGTTCTATAGCGTGCGAGAGTGGATTTTTTACAGTTGTCGTCAGTTAATCGTGGGTGGTTGCTGCGTTCGCTGGAGGAGCACTGGCGCCGTCATCCGGTGTAGTCTAGTGGCTAGGATACCTGGCTCTCACCCAGGAGGCCCGGGTTCGAATCCCGGTACCGGAAATGCGCGTTTTTGTTGCTCCTCTTATGCGACTTGTCTCGACTTTGCTCGACTGACGCTACGCTGACGCGTGCAGAAAGCCACGTTAAGTACGATTCGTGGCAACACCCGACGGCGAGAGAGATGCTGCGTCTGTCCACTTGTTATCGAGTCACATGTCTGTAGTCAAGAGGCTTGGAGGACTGCAAGACATTGCCACGGAGGTGAATGCAGCTAACCACTGTAGTTAGTGTCCCGACAGCGCAGGCACGTTCATTTGTTTGTATACATGTGATGGAGAACGTGTCTGACACTGCTGTGGCGTGACACTGTGGGCTGGGCTTTGCTGTGTACCGCCACTTGCATTCCCGCCAGCTGCTCTGGCGGGCGCCTCCGTGGCCGTGATCGTCTAGTGGTTAGGACATTGCGTTGTGGCCGCAATAACCCAGGTTCGTATCCTGGTCACGGCAATTTTGAAAGTTTTTCCTTGCTGCCGTTGCATTGACGATAGTGCACGAGTACACGAAATCACAGTGCTTTCTTGGTTTTTCACTCGTGTTCCGCAGGCCGCAGTTTGTACTACCACTTCATCACAAGTGTAACCTCCTTGAGCTCACATATGTTTGTTACATGGAGCATTCTAGCTCCGCCCCTGACAGGTACAGCTATGATACTTTAGTGGTTACGGAAAGCCCAGGTTCGAAACCTGGTCACGGCACGAAAACGTCTCTTGATGCTGTCTCCTTAACTACGACAGCTACAGACAAGTGGCGTCGCTACCATATGGCGGGCACGGCATTTTCTTGTTGTGGGTGGCCTAAAGAGACGCTTCCAGTGGGAGAGCAGTGAAAATACATGGCACGGCGATTGCCAAGATACTTCCTTTTCGAAGTGATCTTTGTAGTACAAAGGGAACGTTTTGCCGCCGCTGTTCCAAGGGTAACGTGGCCGAGCGGTCTAAGGCGCTGGTTTTAGGCACCAGTCTCTTCGGAGGCGTGGGTTCGAATCCCACCGTTGCCAATTTTGGCGTCTCATTTTTGTGCCGTTGCTGTGTGTTCTCGTGGAGTAGGACGCAGCTGATGTGACGCGCGTGTTGCGTAGGTAGCGTGGCCGAGCGGTCTGAGGCGCTGGTTTCAGGCACCAGTCTCTTCGGAGGCGTGGGTTCCAATCCCACTGCTGCCAAACGTGTAATGTTTCCTGCATCGAAGTCACATGCACTCATTGCCCGCAAAGGAAACAGCACAACAAAGCGTGAGCGTCTGCTTCGTGAATTGTCGTAGAACAGTACGTGGTGCAACGGCAGGATTTGTAGGCGCCTTTTGCTCTCATCACTGCTGGCGTTCGTCTCCACGATATGCGTCCAGAGCATGCCGTTCTATAGCGTGCGAGAGTGGATTTTTTACAGTTGTCGTCAGTTAATCGTGGGTGGTTGCTGCGTTCGCTGGAGGAGCACTGGCGCCGTCATCCGGTGTAGTCTAGTGGCTAGGATACCTGGCTCTCACCCAGGAGGCCCGAGTTCGAATCCCGGTACCGGAAATGCGCGTTTTTGTTGCTCCTCTTATGCGACTTGTCTCGACTTTGCTCGACTGACGCTACGCTGACGCGTGCAGAAAGCCACGTTAAGTACGATTCGTGGCAACACCCGACGGCGAGAGAGATGCTGCGTCTGTCCACTTGTTATCGAGTCACATGTCTGTAGTCAAGAGGCTTGGAGGACTGCAAGACATTGCCACGGAGGTGAATGCAGCTAACCACTGTAGTTAGTGTCCCGACAGCGCAGGCACGTTCATTTGTTTGTATACATGTGATGGAGAACGTGTCTGACACTGCTGTGGCGTGACACTGTGGGCTGGGCTTTGCTGTGTACCGCCACTTGCATTCCCGCCAGCTGCTCTGGCGGGCGCCTCCGTGGCCGTGATCGTCTAGTGGTTAGGACATTGCGTTGTGGCCGCAATAACCCAGGTTCGTATCCTGGTCACGGCAATTTTGAAAGTTTTTCCTTGCTGCCGTTGCATTGACGATAGTGCACGAGTACACGAAATCACAGTGCTGTCTTGGTTTTTCACTCGTGTTCCGCAGGCCGCAGTTTGTACTACCACTTCATCACAAGTGTAACCTCCTTGAGCTCACATATGTTTGTTACATGGAGCATTCTAGCTCCGCCCCTGACAGGTACAGCTATGATACTTTAGTGGTTACGGAAAGCCCAGGTTCGAAACCTGGTCACGGCACGAAAACGTCTCTTGATGCTGTCTCCTTAACTACGACAGCTACAGACAAGTGGCGTCGCTACCATATGGCGGGCACGGCATTTTCTTGTTGTGGGTGGCCTAAAGAGACGCTTCCAGTGGGAGAGCAGTGAAAATACATGGCACGGCGATTGCCAAGATACTTCCTTTTCGAAGTGATCTTTGTAGTACAAAGGGAACGTTTTGCCGCCGCTGTTCCAAGGGTAACGTGGCCGAGCGGTCTAAGGCGCTGGTTTTAGGCACCAGTCTCTTCGGAGGCGTGGGTTCGAATCCCACCGTTGCCAATTTTGGCGTCTCATTTTTGTGCCGTTGCTGTGTGTTCTCGTGGAGTAGGACGCAGCTCATGTGACGCGCGTGTTGCGTAGGTAGCGTGGCCGAGCGGTCTGAGGCGCTGGTTTCAGGCACCAGTCTCTTCGGAGGCGTGGGTTCCAATCCCACTGCTGCCAAACGTGTAATGTTTCCTGCATCGAAGTCACATGCACTCATTGCCCGCAAAGGAAACAGCACAACAAGGCGTGAGCGTCTGCTTCGTGAATTGTCGTAGAACAGTACGTGGTGCAACGGCAGGATTTGTAGGCGCCTTTTGCTCTCATCACTGCTGGCGTTCGTCTCCACGATATGCGTCCAGAGCATGCCGTTCTATAGCGTGCGAGAGTGGATTTTTTACAGTTGTCGTCAGTTAATCGTGGGTGGTTGCTGCGTTCGCTGGAGGAGCACTGGCGCCGTCATCCGGTGTAGTCTAGTGGCTAGGATACCTGGCTCTCACCCAGGAGGCCCGGGTTCGAATCCCGGTACCGGAAATGCGCGTTTTTGTTGCTCCTCTTATGCGACTTGTCTCGACTTTGCTCGACTGACGCTACGCTGACGCGTGCAGAAAGCCACGTTAAGTACGATTCGTGGCAACACCTGACGGCGAGAGAGATGCTGCGTCTGTCCACTTGTTATCGAGTCACATGTCTGTAGTCAAGAGGCTTGGAGGACTGCAAGACATTGCCACGGAGGTGAATGCAGCTAACCACTGTAGTTAGTGTCCCGACAGCGCAGGCACGTTCATTTGTTTGTATACATGTGATGGAGAACGTGTCTGACACTGCTGTGGCGTGACACTGTGGGCTGGGCTTTGCTGTGTACCGCCACTTGCATTCCCGCCAGCTGCTCTGGCGGGCGCCTCCGTGGCCGTGATCGTCTAGTGGTTAGGACATTGCGTTGTGGCCGCAATAACCCAGGTTCGTATCCTGGTCACGGCAATTTTGAAAGTTTTTCCTTGCTGCCGTTGCTTGACGATAGTGCACGAGTACACGAAATCACAGTGCTTTCTTGGTTTTTCACTCGTGTTCCGCAGGCCGCAGTTTGTACTACCACTTCATCACAAGTGTAACCTCCTTGAGCTCACATATGTTTGTTACATGGAGCATTCTAGCTCCGCCCCTGACAGGTACAGCTATGATACTTTAGTGGTTACGGAAAGCCCAGGTTCGAAACCTGGTCACGGCACGAAAACGTCTCTTGATGCTGTCTCCTTAACTACGACAGCTACAGACAAGTGGCGTCGCTACCATATGGCGGGCACGGCATTTTCTTGTTGTGGGTGGCCTAAAGAGACGCTTCCAGTGGGAGAGCAGTGAAAATACATGGCACGGCGATTGCCAAGATACTTCCTTTTCGAAGTGATCTTTGTAGTACAAAGGGAACGTTTTGCCGCCGCTGTTCCAAGGGTAACGTGGCCGAGCGGTCTAAGGCGCTGGTTTTAGGCACCAGTCTCTTCGGAGGCGTGGGTTCGAATCCCACCGTTGCCAATTTTGGCGTCTCATTTTTGTGCCGTTGCTGTGTGTTCTCGTGGAGTAGGACGCAGCTCATGTGACGCGCGTGTTGCGTAGGTAGCGTGGCCGAGCGGTCTGAGGCGCTGGTTTCAGGCACCAGTCTCTTCGGAGGCGTGGGTTCCAATCCCACTGCTGCCAAACGTGTAATGTTTCCTGCATCGAAGTCACATGCACTCATTGCCCGCAAAGGAAACAGCACAACAAGGCGTGAGCGTCTGCTTCGTGAATTGTCGTAGAACAGTACGTGGTGCAACGGCAGGATTTGTAGGCGCCTTTTGCTCTCATCACTGCTGGCGTTCGTCTCCACGATATGCGTCCAGAGCATGCCGTTCTATAGCGTGCGAGAGTGGATTTTTTACAGTTGTCGTCAGTTAATCGTGGGTGGTTGCTGCGTTCGCTGGAGGAGCACTGGCGCCGTCATCCGGTGTAGTCTAGTGGCTAGGATACCTGGCTCTCACCCAGGAGGCCCGGGTTCGAATCCCGGTACCGGAAATGCGCGTTTTTGTTGCTCCTCTTATGCGACTTGTCTCGACTTTGCTCGACTGACGCTACGCTGACGCGTGCAGAAAGCCACGTTAAGTACGATTCGTGGCAACACCCGACGGCGAGAGAGATGCTGCGTCTGTCCACTTGTTATCGAGTCACATGTCTGTAGTCAAGAGGCTTGGAGGACTGCAAGACATTGCCACGGAGGTGAATGCAGCTAACCACTGTAGTTAGTGTCCCGACAGCGCAGGCACGTTCATTTGTTTGTATACATGTGATGGAGAACGTGTCTGACACTGCTGTGGCGTGACACTGTGGGCTGGGCTTTGCTGTGTACCGCCACTTGCATTCCCGCCAGCTGCTCTGGCGGGCGCCTCCGTGGCCGTGATCGTCTAGTGGTTAGGACATTGCGTTGTGGCCGCAATAACCCAGGTTCGAATCCTGGTCACGGCAATTTTGAAAGTTTTTCCTTGCTGCCGTTGCATTGACGATAGTGCACGAGTACACGAAATCACAGTGCTTTCTTGGTTTTTCACTCGTGTTCCGCAGGCCGCAGTTTGTACTACCACTTCATCACAAGTGTAACCTCCTTGAGCTCACATATGTTTGTTACATGGAGCATTCTAGCTCCGCCCCTGACAGGTACAGCTATGATACTTTAGTGGTTACGGAAAGCCCAGGTTCGAAACCTGGTCACGGCACGAAAACGTCTCTTGATGCTGTCTCCTTAACTACGACAGCTACAGACAAGTGGCGTCGCTACCATATGGCGGGCACGGCATTTTCTTGTTGTGGGTGGCCTAAAGAGACGCTTCCAGTGGGAGAGCAGTGAAAATACATGGCACGGCGATTGCCAAGATACTTCCTTTTCGAAGTGATCTTTGTAGTACAAAGGGAACGTTTTGCCGCCGCTGTTCCAAGGGTAACGTGGCCGAGCGGTCTAAGGCGCTGGTTTTAGGCACCAGTCTCTTCGGAGGCGTGGGTTCGAATCCCACCGTTGCCAATTTTGGCGTCTCATTTTTGTGCCGTTGCTGTGTGTTCTCGTGGAGTAGGACGCAGCTCATGTGACGCGCGTGTTGCGTAGGTAGCGTGGCCGAGCGGTCTGAGGCGCTGGTTTCAGGCACCAGTCTCTTCGGAGGCGTGGGTTCCAATCCCACTGCTGCCAAACGTGTAATGTTTCCTGCATCGAAGTCACATGCACTCATTGCCCGCAAAGGAAACAGCACAACAAGGCGTGAGCGTCTGCTTCGTGAATTGTCGTAGAACAGTACGTGGTGCAACGGCAGGATTTGTAGGCGCCTTTTGCTCTCATCACTGCTGGCGTTCGTCTCCACGATATGCGTCCAGAGCATGCCGTTCTATAGCGTGCGAGAGTGGATTTTTTACAGTTGTCGTCAGTTAATCGTGGGTGGTTGCTGCGTTCGCTGGAGGAGCACTGGCGCCGTCATCCGGTGTAGTCTAGTGGCTAGGATACCTGGCTCTCACCCAGGAGGCCCGGGTTCGAATCCCGGTACCGGAAATGCGCGTTTTTGTTGCTCCTCTTATGCGACTTGTCTCGACTTTGCTCGACTGACGCTACGCTGACGCGTGCAGAAAGCCACGTTAAGTACGATTCGTGGCAACACCCGACGGCGAGAGAGATGCTGCGTCTGTCCACTTGTTATCGAGTCACATGTCTGTAGTCAAGAGGCTTGGAGGACTGCAAGACATTGCCACGGAGGTGAATGCAGCTAACCACTGTAGTTAGTGTCCCGACAGCGCAGGCACGTTCATTTGTTTGTATACATGTGATGGAGAACGTGTCTGACACTGCTGTGGCGTGACACTGTGGGCTGGGCTTTGCTGTGTACCGCCACTTGCATTCCCGCCAGCTGCTCTGGCGGGCGCCTCCGTGGCCGTGATCGTCTAGTGGTTAGGACATTGCGTTGTGGCCGCAATAACCCAGGTTCGAATCCTGGTCACGGCAATTTTGAAAGTTTTTCCTTGCTGCCGTTGCATTGACGATAGTGCACGAGTACACGAAATCACAGTGCTTTCTTGGTTTTTCACTCGTGTTCCGCAGGCCGCAGTTTGTACTACCACTTCATCACAAGTGTAACCTCCTTGAGCTCACATATGTTTGTTACATGGAGCATTCTAGCTCCGCCCCTGACAGGTACAGCTATGATACTTTAGTGGTTACGGAAAGCCCAGGTTCGAAACCTGGTCACGGCACGAAAACGTCTCTTGATGCTGTCTCCTTAACTACGACAGCTACAGACAAGTGGCGTCGCTACCATATGGCGGGCACGGCATTTTCTTGTTGTGGGTGGCCTAAAGAGACGCTTCCAGTGGGAGAGCAGTGAAAATACATGGCACGGCGATTGCCAAGATACTTCCTTTTCGAAGTGATCTTTGTAGTACAAAGGGAACGTTTTGCCGCCGCTGTTCCAAGGGTAACGTGGCCGAGCGGTCTAAGGCGCTGGTTTTAGGCACCAGTCTCTTCGGAGGCGTGGGTTCGAATCCCACCGTTGCCAATTTTGGCGTCTCATTTTTGTGCCGTTGCTGTGTGTTCTCGTGGAGTAGGACGCAGCTCATGTGACGCGCGTGTTGCGTAGGTAGCGTGGCCGAGCGGTCTGAGGCGCTGGTTTCAGGCACCAGTCTCTTCGGAGGCGTGGGTTCCAATCCCACTGCTGCCAAACGTGTAATGTTTCCTGCATCGAAGTCACATGCACTCATTGCCCGCAAAGGAAACAGCACAACAAGGCGTGAGCGTCTGCTTCGTGAATTGTCGTAGAACAGTACGTGGTGCAACGGCAGGATTTGTAGGCGCCTTTTGCTCTCATCACTGCTGGCGTTCGTCTCCACGATATGCGTCCAGAGCATGCCGTTCTATAGCGTGCGAGAGTGGATTTTTTACAGTTGTCGTCAGTTAATCGTGGGTGGTTGCTGCGTTCGCTGGAGGAGCACTGGCGCCGTCATCCGGTGTAGTCTAGTGGCTAGGATACCTGGCTCTCACCCAGGAGGCCCGGGTTCGAATCCCGGTACCGGAAATGCGCGTTTTTGTTGCTCCTCTTATGCGACTTGTCTCGACTTTGCTCGACTGACGCTACGCTGACGCGTGCAGAAAGCCACGTTAAGTACGATTCGTGGCAACACCCGACGGCGAGAGAGATGCTGCGTCTGTCCACTTGTTATCGAGTCACATGTCTGTAGTCAAGAGGCTTGGAGGACTGCAAGACATTGCCACGGAGGTGAATGCAGCTAACCACTGTAGTTAGTGTCCCGACAGCGCAGGCACGTTCATTTGTTTGTATACATGTGATGGAGAACGTGTCTGACACTGCTGTGGCGTGACACTGTGGGCTGGGCTTTGCTGTGTACCGCCACTTGCATTCCCGCCAGCTGCTCTGGCGGGCGCCTCCGTGGCCGTGATCGTCTAGTGGTTAGGACATTGCGTTGTGGCCGCAATAACCCAGGTTCGTATCCTGGTCACGGCAATTTTGAAAGTTTTTCCTTGCTGCCGTTGCATTGACGATAGTGCACGAGTACACGAAATCACAGTGCTTTCTTGGTTTTTCACTCGTGTTCCGCAGGCCGCAGTTTGTACTACCACTTCATCACAAGTGTAACCTCCTTGAGCTCACATATGTTTGTTACATGGAGCATTCTAGCTCCGCCCCTGACAGGTACAGCTATGATACTTTAGTGGTTACGGAAAGCCCAGGTTCGAAACCTGGTCACGGCACGAAAACGTCTCTTGATGCTGTCTCCTTAACTACGACAGCTACAGACAAGTGGCGTCGCTACCATATGGCGGGCACGGCATTTTCTTGTTGTGGGTGGCCTAAAGAGACGCTTCCAGTGGGAGAGCAGTGAAAATACATGGCACGGCGATTGCCAAGATACTTCCTTTTCGAAGTGATCTTTGTAGTACAAAGGGAACGTTTTGCCGCCGCTGTTCCAAGGGTAACGTGGCCGAGCGGTCTAAGGCGCTGGTTTTAGGCACCAGTCTCTTCGGAGGCGTGGGTTCGAATCCCACCGTTGCCAATTTTGGCGTCTCATTTTTGTGCCGTTGCTGTGTGTTCTCGTGGAGTAGGACGCAGCTGATGTGACGCGCGTGTTGCGTAGGTAGCGTGGCCGAGCGGTCTGAGGCGCTGGTTTCAGGCACCAGTCTCTTCGGAGGCGTGGGTTCCAATCCCACTGCTGCCAAACGTGTAATGTTTCCTGCATCGAAGTCACATGCACTCATTGCCCGCAAAGGAAACAGCACAACAAAGCGTGAGCGTCTGCTTCGTGAATTGTCGTAGAACAGTACGTGGTGCAACGGCAGGATTTGTAGGCGCCTTTTGCTCTCATCACTGCTGGCGTTCGTCTCCACGATATGCGTCCAGAGCATGCCGTTCTATAGCGTGCGAGAGTGGATTTTTTACAGTTGTCGTCAGTTAATCGTGGGTGGTTGCTGCGTTCGCTGGAGGAGCACTGGCGCCGTCATCCGGTGTAGTCTAGTGGCTAGGATACCTGGCTCTCACCCAGGAGGCCCGAGTTCGAATCCCGGTACCGGAAATGCGCGTTTTTGTTGCTCCTCTTATGCGACTTGTCTCGACTTTGCTCGACTGACGCTACGCTGACGCGTGCAGAAAGCCACGTTAAGTACGATTCGTGGCAACACCCGACGGCGAGAGAGATGCTGCGTCTGTCCACTTGTTATCGAGTCACATGTCTGTAGTCAAGAGGCTTGGAGGACTGCAAGACATTGCCACGGAGGTGAATGCAGCTAACCACTGTAGTTAGTGTCCCGACAGCGCAGGCACGTTCATTTGTTTGTATACATGTGATGGAGAACGTGTCTGACACTGCTGTGGCGTGACACTGTGGGCTGGGCTTTGCTGTGTACCGCCACTTGCATTCCCGCCAGCTGCTCTGGCGGGCGCCTCCGTGGCCGTGATCGTCTAGTGGTTAGGACATTGCGTTGTGGCCGCAATAACCCAGGTTCGTATCCTGGTCACGGCAATTTTGAAAGTTTTTCCTTGCTGCCGTTTGCATTGACGATAGTGCACGAGTACACGAAATCACAGTGCTGTCTTGGTTTTTCACTCGTGTTCCGCAGGCCGCAGTTTGTACTACCACTTCATCACAAGTGTAACCTCCTTGAGCTCACATATGTTTGTTACATGGAGCATTCTAGCTCCGCCCCTGACAGGTACAGCTATGATACTTTAGTGGTTACGGAAAGCCCAGGTTCGAAACCTGGTCACGGCACGAAAACGTCTCTTGATGCTGTCTCCTTAACTACGACAGCTACAGACAAGTGGCGTCGCTACCATATGGCGGGCACGGCATTTTCTTGTTGTGGGTGGCCTAAAGAGACGCTTCCAGTGGGAGAGCAGTGAAAATACATGGCACGGCGATTGCCAAGATACTTCCTTTTCGAAGTGATCTTTGTAGTACAAAGGGAACGTTTTGCCGCCGCTGTTCCAAGGGTAACGTGGCCGAGCGGTCTAAGGCGCTGGTTTTAGGCACCAGTCTCTTCGGAGGCGTGGGTTCGAATCCCACCGTTGCCAATTTTGGCGTCTCATTTTTTGTGGCCGTTGCTGTGTGTTCTCGTGGAGTAGGACGCAGCTCATGTGACGCGCGTGTTGCGTAGGTAGCGTGGCCGAGCGGTCTGAGGCGCTGGTTTCAGGCACCAGTCTCTTCGGAGGCGTGGGTTCCAATCCCACTGCTGCCAAACGTGTAATGTTTCCTGCATCGAAGTCACATGCACTCATTGCCCGCAAAGGAAACAGCACAACAAGGCGTGAGCGTCTGCTTCGTGAATTGTCGTAGAACAGTACGTGGTGCAACGGCAGGATTTGTAGGCGCCTTTTGCTCTCATCACTGCTGGCGTTCGTCTCCACGATATGCGTCCAGAGCATGCCGTTCTATAGCGTGCGAGAGTGGATTTTTTACAGTTGTCGTCAGTTAATCGTGGGTGGTTGCTGCGTTCGCTGGAGGAGCACTGGCGCCGTCATCCGGTGTAGTCTAGTGGCTAGGATACCTGGCTCTCACCCAGGAGGCCCGGGTTCGAATCCCGGTACCGGAAATGCGCGTTTTTGTTGCTCCTCTTATGCGACTTGTCTCGACTTTGCTCGACTGACGCTACGCTGACGCGTGCAGAAAGCCACGTTAAGTACGATTCGTGGCAACACCTGACGGCGAGAGAGATGCTGCGTCTGTCCACTTGTTATCGAGTCACATGTCTGTAGTCAAGAGGCTTGGAGGACTGCAAGACATTGCCACGGAGGTGAATGCAGCTAACCACTGTAGTTAGTGTCCCGACAGCGCAGGCACGTTCATTTGTTTGTATACATGTGATGGAGAACGTGTCTGACACTGCTGTGGCGTGACACTGTGGGCTGGGCTTTGCTGTGTACCGCCACTTGCATTCCCGCCAGCTGCTCTGGCGGGCGCCTCCGTGGCCGTGATCGTCTAGTGGTTAGGACATTGCGTTGTGGCCGCAATAACCCAGGTTCGTATCCTGGTCACGGCAATTTTGAAAGTTTTTCCTTGCTGCCGTTGCTTGACGATAGTGCACGAGTACACGAAATCACAGTGCTTTCTTGGTTTTTCACTCGTGTTCCGCAGGCCGCAGTTTGTACTACCACTTCATCACAAGTGTAACCTCCTTGAGCTCACATATGTTTGTTACATGGAGCATTCTAGCTCCGCCCCTGACAGGTACAGCTATGATACTTTAGTGGTTACGGAAAGCCCAGGTTCGAAACCTGGTCACGGCACGAAAACGTCTCTTGATGCTGTCTCCTTAACTACGACAGCTACAGACAAGTGGCGTCGCTACCATATGGCGGGCACGGCATTTTCTTGTTGTGGGTGGCCTAAAGAGACGCTTCCAGTGGGAGAGCAGTGAAAATACATGGCACGGCGATTGCCAAGATACTTCCTTTTCGAAGTGATCTTTGTAGTACAAAGGGAACGTTTTGCCGCCGCTGTTCCAAGGGTAACGTGGCCGAGCGGTCTAAGGCGCTGGTTTTAGGCACCAGTCTCTTCGGAGGCGTGGGTTCGAATCCCACCGTTGCCAATTTTGGCGTCTCATTTTTGTGCCGTTGCTGTGTGTTCTCGTGGAGTAGGACGCAGCTCATGTGACGCGCGTGTTGCGTAGGTAGCGTGGCCGAGCGGTCTGAGGCGCTGGTTTCAGGCACCAGTCTCTTCGGAGGCGTGGGTTCCAATCCCACTGCTGCCAAACGTGTAATGTTTCCTGCATCGAAGTCACATGCACTCATTGCCCGCAAAGGAAACAGCACAACAAGGCGTGAGCGTCTGCTTCGTGAATTGTCGTAGAACAGTACGTGGTGCAACGGCAGGATTTGTAGGCGCCTTTTGCTCTCATCACTGCTGGCGTTCGTCTCCACGATATGCGTCCAGAGCATGCCGTTCTATAGCGTGCGAGAGTGGATTTTTTACAGTTGTCGTCAGTTAATCGTGGGTGGTTGCTGCGTTCGCTGGAGGAGCACTGGCGCCGTCATCCGGTGTAGTCTAGTGGCTAGGATACCTGGCTCTCACCCAGGAGGCCCGGGTTCGAATCCCGGTACCGGAAATGCGCGTTTTTGTTGCTCCTCTTATGCGACTTGTCTCGACTTTGCTCGACTGACGCTACGCTGACGCGTGCAGAAAGCCACGTTAAGTACGATTCGTGGCAACACCTGACGGCGAGAGAGATGCTGCGTCTGTCCACTTGTTATCGAGTCACATGTCTGTAGTCAAGAGGCTTGGAGGACTGCAAGACATTGCCACGGAGGTGAATGCAGCTAACCACTGTAGTTAGTGTCCCGACAGCGCAGGCACGTTCATTTGTTTGTATACATGTGATGGAGAACGTGTCTGACACTGCTGTGGCGTGACACTGTGGGCTGGGCTTTGCTGTGTACCGCCACTTGCATTCCCGCCAGCTGCTCTGGCGGGCGC
Source organism: Schistocerca cancellata (assembly GCF_023864275.1). Taxonomy (NCBI): domain Eukaryota; kingdom Metazoa; phylum Arthropoda; class Insecta; order Orthoptera; family Acrididae; genus Schistocerca; species Schistocerca cancellata. Next base: position 480,657,118 of record NC_064626.1, on the reverse strand, counting down.
CTCCGTGGCCGTGATCGTCTAGTGGTTAGGACATTGCGTTGTGGCCGCAATAACCCAGGTTTCGTATCCTGGTCACGGCAATTTGAAAGTTTTTCCTTGCTGCCGTTGCTTGACGATAGTGCACGAGTACACGAAATCACAGTGCTTTCTTGGTTTTTCACTCGTGTTCCGCAGGCCGCAGTTTGTACTACCACTTCATCACAAGTGTAACCTCCTTGAGCTCACATATGTTTGTTACATGGAGCATTCTAGCTCCGCCCCTGACAGGTACAGCTATGATACTTTAGTGGGTTACGGAAAGCCCAGGTTCGAAACCTGGTCACGGCACGAAAACGTCTCTTGATGCTGTCTCCTTAACTACGACAGCTACAGACAAGTGGCGTCGCTACCATATGGCGGGCACGGCATTTTCTTGTTGTGGGTGGCCTAAAGAGACGCTTCCAGTGGGAGAGCAGTGAAAATACATGGCACGGCGATTGCCAAGATACTTCCTTTCGAAGTGATCTTTGTAGTACAAAGGGAACGTTTTGCCGCCGCTGTTCCAAGGGTAACGTGGCCGAGCGGTCTAAGGCGCTGGTTTTAGGCACCAGTCTCTTCGGAGGCGTGGGTTCGAATCCCACCGTTGCCAATTTTGGCGTCTCATTTTTGTGCCGTTGCTGTGTGTTCTCGTGGAGTAGGACGCAGCTGATGTGACGCGCGTGTTGCGTAGGTAGCGTGGCCGAGCGGTCTGAGGCGCTGGTTTCAGGCACCAGTCTCTTCGGAGGCGTGGGTTCCAATCCACTGCTGCCAAACGTGTAATGTTTCCTGCATCGAAGTCACATGCACTCATTGCCCGCAAAGGAAACAGCACAACAAGGCGTGAGCGTCTGCTTCGTGAATTGTCGTAGAACAGTACGTGGTGCAACGGCAGGATTTGTAGGCGCCTTTTGCTCTCATCACTGCTGGCGTTCGTCTCCACGATATGCGTCCAGAGCATGCCGTTCTATAGCGTGCGAGAGTGGATTTTTTACAGTTGTCGTCAGTTAATCGTGGGTGGTTGCTGCGTTCGCTGGAGGAGCACTGGCGCCGTCATCCGGTGTAGTCTAGTGGCTAGGATACCTGGCTCTCACCCACGAGGCCCGGGTTCGATTCCCGGTACCGGAAATGCGCGTTTTTGTTGCTCCTCTTATGCGACTTGTCTCGACTTTGCTCGACTGACGCTACGCTGACGCGTGCAGAAAGCCACGTTAAGTACGATTCGTGGCAACACCCGACGGCGAGAGAGATGCTGCGTCTGTCCACTTGTTATCGAGTCACATGTCTGTAGTCAAGAGGCTTGGAGGACTGCAAGACATTGCCACGGAGGTGAATGCAGCTAACCACTGTAGTTAGTGTCCCGACAGCGCAGGCACGTTCATTTGTTTGTATACATGTGATGGAGAACGTGTCTGACACTGCTGTGGCGTGACACTGTGGGCTGGGCTTTGCTGTGTACCGCCACTTGCATTCCCGCCAGCTGCTCTGGCGGGCGCCTCCGTGGCCGTGATCGTCTAGTGGTTAGGACATTGCGTTGTGGCCGCAATAACCCAGGTTCGAATCCTGGTCACGGCAATTTTGAAAGTTTTTCCTTGCTGCCGTTGCATTGACGATAGTGCACGAGTACACGAAATCACAGTGCTTTCTTGGTTTTTCACTCGTGTTCCGCAGGCCGCAGTTTGTACTACCACTTCATCACAAGTGTAACCTCCTTGAGCTCACATATGTTTGTTACATGGAGCATTCTAGCTCCGCCCCTGACAGGTACAGCTATGATACTTTAGTGGTTACGGAAAGCCCAGGTTCGAAACCTGGTCACGGCACGAAAACGTCTCTTGATGCTGTCTCCTTAACTACGACAGCTACAGACAAGTGGCGTCGCTACCATATGGCGGGCACGGCATTTTCTTGTTGTGGGTGGCCTAAAGAGACGCTTCCAGTGGGAGAGGCAGTGGAAAATACATGGCACGGCGATTGCCAAGATACTTCCTTTTCGAAGTGATCTTTGTAGTACAAAGGGAACGTTTTGCCGCCGCTGTTCCAAGGGTAACGTGGCCGAGCGGTCTAAGGCGCTGGTTTTAGGCACCAGTCTCTTCGGAGGCGTGGGTTCGAATCCCACCGTTGCCAATTTTGGCGTCTCATTTTTGTGCCGTTGCTGTGTGTTCTCGTGGAGTAGGACGCAGCTCATGTGACGCGCGTGTTGCGTAGGTAGCGTGGCCGAGCGGTCTGAGGCGCTGGTTTCAGGCACCAGTCTCTTCGGAGGCGTGGGTTCCAATCCCACTGCTGCCAAACGTGTAATGTTTCCTGCATCGAAGTCACATGCACTCATTGCCCGCAAAGGAAACAGCACAACAAGGCGTGAGCGTCTGCTTCGTGAATTGTCGTAGAACAGTACGTGGTGCAACGGCAGGATTTGTAGGCGCCTTTTGCTCTCATCACTGCTGGCGTTCGTCTCCACGATATGCGTCCAGAGCATGCCGTTCTATAGCGTGCGAGAGTGGATTTTTTACAGTTGTCGTCAGTTAATCGTGGGTGGTTGCTGCGTTCGCTGGAGGAGCACTGGCGCCGTCATCCGGTGTAGTCTAGTGGCTAGGATACCTGGCTCTCACCCAGGAGGCCCGGTTTCGAATCCCGGTACCGGAAATGCGCGTTTTTGTTGCTCCTCTTATGCGACTTGTCTCGACTTTGCTCGACTGACGCTACGCTGACGCGTGCAGAAAGCCACGTTAAGTACGATTCGTGGCAACACCCGACGGCGAGAGAGATGCTGCGTCTGTCCACTTTCGAGTCACATGTCTGTAGTCAAGAGGCTTGGAGGACTGCAAGACATTGCCACGGAGGTGAATGCAGCTAACCACTGTAGTTAGTGTCCCGACAGCGCAGGCACGTTCATTTGTTTGTATACATGTGATGGAGAACGTGTCTGACACTGCTGTGGCGTGACACTGTGGGCTGGGCTTTGCTGTGTACCGCCACTTGCATTCCCGCCAGCTGCTCTGGCGGGCGCCTCCGTGGCCGTGATCGTCTAGTGGTTAGGACATTGCGTTGTGGCCGCAATAACCCAGGTTCGTATCCTGGTCACGGCAATTTTGAAAGTTTTTCCTTGCTGCCGTTGCATTGACGATAGTGCACGAGTACACGAAATCACAGTGCTGTCTTGGTTTTTCACTCGTGTTCCGCAGGCCGCAGTTTGTACTACCACTTCATCACAAGTGTAACCTCCTTGAGCTCACATATGTTTGTTACATGGAGCATTCTAGCTCCGCCCCTGACAGGTACAGCTATGATACTTTAGTGGTTACGGAAAGCCCAGGTTCGAAACCTGGTCACGGCACGAAAACGTCTCTTGATGCTGTCTCCTTAACTACGACAGCTACAGACAAGTGGCGTCGCTACCATATGGCGGGCACGGCATTTTCTTGTTGTGGGTGGCCTAAAGAGACGCTTCCAGTGGGAGAGCAGTGAAAATACATGGCACGGCGATTGCCAAGATACTTCCTTTTCGAAGTGATCTTTGTAGTACAAAGGGAACGTTTTGCCGCCGCTGTTCCAAGGGTAACGTGGCCGAGCGGTCTAAGGCGCTGGTTTTAGGCACCAGTCTCTTCGGAGGCGTGGGTTCGAATCCCACCGTTGCCAATTTTGGCGTCTCATTTTTGTGCCGTTGCTGTGTGTTCTCGTGGAGTAGGACGCAGCTCATGTGACGCGCGTGTTGCGTAGGTAGCGTGGCCGAGCGGTCTGAGGCGCTGGTTTCAGGCACCAGTCTCTTCGGAGGCGTGGGTTCCAATCCCACTGCTGCCAAACGTGTAATGTTTCCTGCATCGAAGTCACATGCACTCATTGCCCGCAAAGGAAACAGCACAACAAGGCGTGAGCGTCTGCTTCGTGAATTGTCGTAGAACAGTACGTGGTGCAACGGCAGGATTTGTAGGCGCCTTTTGCTCTCATCACTGCTGGCGTTCGTCTCCACGATATGCGTCCAGAGCATGCCGTTCTATAGCGTGCGAGAGTGGATTTTTTACAGTTGTCGTCAGTTAATCGTGGGTGGTTGCTGCGTTCGCTGGAGGAGCACTGGCGCCGTCATCCGGTGTAGTCTAGTGGCTAGGATACCTGGCTCTCACCCAGGAGGCCCGGGTTCGAATCCCGGTACCGGAAATGCGCGTTTTTGTTGCTCCTCTTATGCGACTTGTCTCGACTTTGCTCGACTGACGCTACGCTGACGCGTGCAGAAAGCCACGTTAAGTACGATTCGTGGCAACACCTGACGGCGAGAGAGATGCTGCGTCTGTCCACTTGTTATCGAGTCACATGTCTGTAGTCAAGAGGCTTGGAGGACTGCAAGACATTGCCACGGAGGTGAATGCAGCTAACCACTGTAGTTAGTGTCCCGACAGCGCAGGCACGTTCATTTGTTTGTATACATGTGATGGAGAACGTGTCTGACACTGCTGTGGCGTGACACTGTGGGCTGGGCTTTGCTGTGTACCGCCACTTGCATTCCCGCCAGCTGCTCTGGCGGGCGCCTCCGTGGCCGTGATCGTCTAGTGGTTAGGACATTGCGTTGTGGCCGCAATAACCCAGGTTCGTATCCTGGTCACGGCAATTTTGAAAGTTTTTCCTTGCTGCCGTTGCTTGACGATAGTGCACGAGTACACGAAATCACAGTGCTGTCTTGGTTTTTCACTCGTGTTCCGCAGGCCGCAGTTTGTACTACCACTTCATCACAAGTGTAACCTCCTTGAGCTCACATATGTTTGTTACATGGAGCATTCTAGCTCCGCCCCTGACAGGTACAGCTATGATACTTTAGTGGTTACGGAAAGCCCAGGTTCGAAACCTGGTCACGGCACGAAAACGTCTCTTGATGCTGTCTCCTTAACTACGACAGCTACAGACAAGTGGCGTCGCTACCATATGGCGGGCACGGCATTTTCTTGTTGTGGGTGGCCTAAAGAGACGCTTCCAGTGGGAGAGCAGTGAAAATACATGGCACGGCGATTGCCAAGATACTTCCTTTTCGAAGTGATCTTTGTAGTACAAAGGGAACGTTTTGCCGCCGCTGTTCCAAGGGTAACGTGGCCGAGCGGTCTAAGGCGCTGGTTTTAGGCACCAGTCTCTTCGGAGGCGTGGGTTCGAATCCCACCGTTGCCAATTTTGGCGTCTCATTTTTGTGCCGTTGCTGTGTGTTCTCGTGGAGTAGGACGCAGCTGATGTGACGCGCGTGTTGCGTAGGTAGCGTGGCCGAGCGGTCTGAGGCGCTGGTTTCAGGCACCAGTCTCTTCGGAGGCGTGGGTTCCAATCCCACTGCTGCCAAACGTGTAATGTTTCCTGCATCGAAGTCACATGCACTCATTGCCCGCAAAGGAAACAGCACAACAAAGCGTGAGCGTCTGCTTCGTGAATTGTCGTAGAACAGTACGTGGTGCAACGGCAGGATTTGTAGGCGCCTTTTGCTCTCATCACTGCTGGCGTTCGTCTCCACGATATGCGTCCAGAGCATGCCGTTCTATAGCGTGCGAGAGTGGATTTTTTACAGTTGTCGTCAGTTAATCGTGGGTGGTTGCTGCGTTCGCTGGAGGAGCACTGGCGCCGTCATCCGGTGTAGTCTAGTGGCTAGGATACCTGGCTCTCACCCAGGAGGCCCGAGTTCGAATCCCGGTACCGGAAATGCGCGTTTTTGTTGCTCCTCTTATGCGACTTGTCTCGACTTTGCTCGACTGACGCTACGCTGACGCGTGCAGAAAGCCACGTTAAGTACGATTCGTGGCAACACCCGACGGCGAGAGAGATGCTGCGTCTGTCCACTTGTTATCGAGTCACATGTCTGTAGTCAAGAGGCTTGGAGGACTGCAAGACATTGCCACGGAGGTGAATGCAGCTAACCACTGTAGTTAGTGTCCCGACAGCGCAGGCACGTTCATTTGTTTGTATACATGTGATGGAGAACGTGTCTGACACTGCTGTGGCGTGACACTGTGGGCTGGGCTTTGCTGTGTACCGCCACTTGCATTCCCGCCAGCTGCTCTGGCGGGCGCCTCCGTGGCCGTGATCGTCTAGTGGTTAGGACATTGCGTTGTGGCCGCAATAACCCAGGTTCGTATCCTGGTCACGGCAATTTTGAAAGTTTTTCCTTGCTGCCGTTGCATTGACGATAGTGCACGAGTACACGAAATCACAGTGCTGTCTTGGTTTTTCACTCGTGTTCCGCAGGCCGCAGTTTGTACTACCACTTCATCACAAGTGTAACCTCCTTGAGCTCACATATGTTTGTTACATGGAGCATTCTAGCTCCGCCCCTGACAGGTACAGCTATGATACTTTAGTGGTTACGGAAAGCCCAGGTTCGAAACCTGGTCACGGCACGAAAACGTCTCTTGATGCTGTCTCCTTAACTACGACAGCTACAGACAAGTGGCGTCGCTACCATATGGCGGGCACGGCATTTTCTTGTTGTGGGTGGCCTAAAGAGACGCTTCCAGTGGGAGAGCAGTGAAAATACATGGCACGGCGATTGCCAAGATACTTCCTTTTCGAAGTGATCTTTGTAGTACAAAGGGAACGTTTTGCCGCCGCTGTTCCAAGGGTAACGTGGCCGAGCGGTCTAAGGCGCTGGTTTTAGGCACCAGTCTCTTCGGAGGCGTGGGTTCGAATCCCACCGTTGCCAATTTTGGCGTCTCATTTTTGTGCCGTTGCTGTGTGTTCTCGTGGAGTAGGACGCAGCTCATGTGACGCGCGTGTTGCGTAGGTAGCGTGGCCGAGCGGTCTGAGGCGCTGGTTTCAGGCACCAGTCTCTTCGGAGGCGTGGGTTCCAATCCCACTGCTGCCAAACGTGTAATGTTTCCTGCATCGAAGTCACATGCACTCATTGCCCGCAAAGGAAACAGCACAACAAGGCGTGAGCGTCTGCTTCGTGAATTGTCGTAGAACAGTACGTGGTGCAACGGCAGGATTTGTAGGCGCCTTTTGCTCTCATCACTGCTGGCGTTCGTCTCCACGATATGCGTCCAGAGCATGCCGTTCTATAGCGTGCGAGAGTGGATTTTTTACAGTTGTCGTCAGTTAATCGTGGGTGGTTGCTGCGTTCGCTGGAGGAGCACTGGCGCCGTCATCCGGTGTAGTCTAGTGGCTAGGATACCTGGCTCTCACCCAGGAGGCCCGGGTTCGAATCCCGGTACCGGAAATGCGCGTTTTTGTTGCTCCTCTTATGCGACTTGTCTCGACTTTGCTCGACTGACGCTACGCTGACGCGTGCAGAAAGCCACGTTAAGTACGATTCGTGGCAACACCTGACGGCGAGAGAGATGCTGCGTCTGTCCACTTGTTATCGAGTCACATGTCTGTAGTCAAGAGGCTTGGAGGACTGCAAGACATTGCCACGGAGGTGAATGCAGCTAACCACTGTAGTTAGTGTCCCGACAGCGCAGGCACGTTCATTTGTTTGTATACATGTGATGGAGAACGTGTCTGACACTGCTGTGGCGTGACACTGTGGGCTGGGCTTTGCTGTGTACCGCCACTTGCATTCCCGCCAGCTGCTCTGGCGGGCGCCTCCGTGGCCGTGATCGTCTAGTGGTTAGGACATTGCGTTGTGGCCGCAATAACCCAGGTTCGTATCCTGGTCACGGCAATTTTGAAAGTTTTTCCTTGCTGCCGTTGCTTGACGATAGTGCACGAGTACA